>NW_020955596.1:381304-405378 GCF_003031625.1 Empidonax traillii | reverse complement strand
AAAAAAAAAAAAAAAGGCAATAAAGAAAGGTAGTACTTAATCTCAAAGAAAAAGGTCAAAATGATTTTTGTACCAAGATTCTATAATAAAATAATTCAGAACAAAAAAAGCATTTAGATAAAACGTAGTTGTAAAGCCTATAATTCAGCCCAAGCTACACCACCTACAGCAAAAAAGTCAAAGCAAGCACTAGAAGAAGCACAAGGATTTTGAAAGGCTGTTCGTGGCTGTTTACTATTTCATCTGAAGGGCAACAAGGAAAATCACTTCCCAAACAACACATACTGCATAGATTTCATATGGACCATTTGGCCTATCAAACTAAAACATCTCATCCTCTGTCAGTATAAGATAGTCCCTAATGCCATATCCTTCAGATTTTCTTGATTTTTTTGTTTTTCATTTCTCAGGATGATTTTTATTTTTTCTTAGAGAAGAGAAAGTAGATTTCATTGTCAATATACGCTTTGTTGAGCCACAACTTAAAAAACCTAAGAAAAGCAACACTTAACTTGGTTACACTTCTCTTTGGAACCAGATATTATTTTGCCCTCCGCTCTTGCTTTGCTCATACATTAAGGGTTTCCATAATGCATAAATTCTTCATTTATTGTCATGCATCCTTCTCATGTGCACTCAGGCCCCCTTTTAACTTCCCTCATAAATCAGTGCTTCTGAAGTGATTCCTGTCAGTGTTTCACACTGAACCACTGTTCTACTCCCAAGTAATGGCTAGCTGGTGGGTTATGTGAACTGACAAACACCTCCTTGGCTTCAGCTGCAGCGAGGATCACACATGAGGGGGTTTCACCCCTTCTCTATCCTGTCTCATGCAGCAGCCTTTCTTCAGCAGACTCTTGCTTTTGCTCTGATGGGGGTCATACTCTGTGGATACCTTGCATCATTTTAAGAAAATTCCTCAAAGGAGATTCTAGATGTAACAGCATTAAAAGCAGCAATGAAAAAAAGGGGGGGGGGGGGAAAGGAAAAAAAAAAAAAAAAAAAAAAAAAAAAAAAAAAAGGGGGGGGGGGGGAAAGGAAAACAAAGGAAAAAAAAAAAAGAGAAATAAAGAAAGAATCTGGCCTCAAACTTTACACCAAAGAATGCCCCACTTCTTACTAAAAGCCTTCTGGCTCTACCAACTATTTATGCCTCCATCTCTCTATGATATTTTTAGAAATCCAAATCTAAGTCACCTGTAAATGACCTGCTGTCTTTGGAGGGAGTCTGCTTACATGGAAGTACCTGCTCTGAGTGACTGTGATGAGCATCAGAAGAACAACAGCTCTTAGGTTGTCTGAACTCCATATGTCAACATTCATATATTAAAAGAGAAGTCAAGCTGAAGCCTGCTAAAGCCTCATGGAAGCAAACTATTGCTCTCTCGGGGCTAACACCAGAAAAACTTCCCCTACCCCCAGCTTATTGTTTGATTTTGCACTGAAGTGACTAGTTCAGAGGGAATTTGCATTAAATGTTTAGTTTTGAATGTGGAAAATAAAAAATATTTTTATCCATTTACTCTGAGGCCCCTAGTAAGTTTTCCCATACTCCAGAGCCCACACACATTCTAGGCTTCCTATTCAAGGACTCGGTAGGAAAACTGTCTACAAGCTAACTCTTTATATCTCAGTGGAAATTAAAACTATTCAATGGGAGACTTTAAAAGTCTCACGGGAAGGAGAATCCTACCAGCTCCTAGCTCCCTACACTGCTGAATTCTCATGGGATCCTCTGTGTTTGAGGAGCATGGTTTTCAAAATCAGAAAGTATCTTTAATACCTTCAAATGAAGCAACACATCTCTGCATCACTTGGCATAAACAAAATAGACAAAAGCCCAAATCAAGCAGCCAAAAAAGAATGTCCAAAATGACAAGTGTCCTGTGGTGATGTACTTCTGCTGCATTTTTCCAGCCGCTGAATGACACTGTCAGTAGCTCTTCGAACATGAAAAGAGCCATGGAAGCCCAGTACAGAGGCTCAATCAATCCACAAAGCATGACAGCTCTGCAGCAGGAGGTAAACCCATTCAAAACACAGAGCTGAAGCAATCTACTCTCAGGCAGACTGAGTTACTGGTACACAGGTTTATTTACACCTACCAGGACTTCTGTCTCCATGAACTCCCTTTGTCCTTATTTATTTATTTATTATCATGGAGGACTAGTAGTCTGAATCATTGCATTTTTGAAAAGCCTAATAGTGAAGAAATACTGAAGGCTATCAAGTCACATACAGAAATTATGAGGTTGGTAAAACGCTGACTGATGGCAGACAATAAGGGATAGAAAAATGGAAATCATAAGCAGATAGTAGGACATTAGTGGCAGAGTGACTTGTCTTACTCTCAAAAAAGAAAAAAAAAAAGTCTTGTTTAATAACCTCAGTAGGGAGCCTGCCAAAACTTTAGAAAGGTACCAATAAGGTCTGCTGGTGACAAAGTGAGGCACTGCCTTACTACCAAAGGTAAGTACAACACAGAAATGGGTCATTGGAGGGAACTAGGTGAAACCAAGCCCTTGTGTTGCAAAAGCAAGTGAAAACACATAATACAAAGTAAGATTATCAGTGATTAAGGGGAAATGTTTCTGGTGGAAGATAAGCAAAGGCAGTGTTGCACTTGATTATGTACTACTTAAACATAAGTTACTATATGACACCTGTTTACTGAGGTCATGAGGTATTTGTAATTCAGACAATGAAATGCTGGTACTCTCTTACAACTCTGGTCATCAATATTTGAGAAACTAAAGTTTTGGCAAGCCCATTTATAAAAGGAGGGGAGATAAAGGAGAACTTCATCTCAGCAAAGGAATGGGGCTGCTGTCCTCTCACAAAGCATGGGAAAAGAGAAAAAGAGATTTGAGATGGGCACAGACAGGAGCAAACGGGAAGGGAAAAAAAGAATGAAAACAGACAACTATAGTATATTTGAATTGAATGCTAAAATGTACCCCACTACAAGAGCAATAAGGAGACTTCTAACAAAAAAAAGTACTGGACATAAATACTAGCAGCATTTAAAATTAATCTCATCTCATGAGAGCAACTGTGTAATTCTATGGCTATAACAGCTAAGGACTGATTGAAATACTTTATTTCAATCCTGTACTTCTAATTACGTTTAAAAAAGTTAGAAAAAGCCAGACATAAGGTTGCCTTTGCAATTTTCAGTTGTTCATATGCATTAGGATATTGCACTCCGATGATCACACATTAATTTTCCCCCCAGAATGCTCATTGCAGTCAGCAAATGGGCAGGTAGTAATGACATCTCTACCTTTCCCATTGAAAATGTGCCTCTCAGCCTTATTATCCAAACCTCCCAGTGAGTACAAAAAAATCATAGATTTCCTCAGAGACAATCCTACAGTGCTGTCAGAATAAACACGTATTTCCTAAATAGTAATGAAATAATCTCTACCGCCTTGTAAAAGTAAGGGCAAAGATTATTCCAGTTTTGCAGGCAGGGAGATACAATACAGAGGATTTTTGTCCAGAATGAGAAAAATCATGCAGCAATATGACTTGTAGTTGCTGATATAAATGCTCCCAGCTTTCTGCAATTCAAGCCCCAGAATTACAGGCTAGAGACAGACACTGAAGAAATTAGTGACAGGACTGAAAGGGTCTGATTCCAGGGAAATCTCCATCATCATACAAAAACTTCCCTGTCAGACATAGAGAACAAGTACAGTTCTTAAGGAGGTATTCAGCTCCCCAACACTTCATTTCCCCAACACTCTCCTCTTTCCTCCTGCAACCTTCTGCCTCATTCACTACACACCTTCCAAATTCTGCAACAAATGAGGAACAGACAACAGCTTCATTCCCACATCATCGTCCATCCTATGCACTGATTCGTCCATCCTATGCCCTGTGGAAAAAATAGGTTGTAATCATGTTATTAAAGGCTGTATCAACATGCCTTCATGCCAGGAGGCCAAGCAAGGGTTGCCCAGGCAACCTGACTTCTTCCATTTCCCAGGGTGTGTGACATGTCGACTTTTACATTCTTCTAACATCACCAAAAAAAAAAAACCAACAAAAAATCAAAAAACCCCCCTTAACACAAAGAGCAGCTCAAATGTCATTGTGTGGAGCCATGCCTGAGCCATCAGGAGGTTTCAGGTACCCACACATGCATTGCTGCTCTTTGCTGTCAGAGCTATGGAGGAAACTTCAGCAGGCAGAGCAAGTGAATTGGGCAGGATGGAGGGGTGAAGCACACATTTTAGGAGTGGATTTCACAGAGAAGAGGGCTGAGACTGAATCCTTGGCCTTGAAAGGTTGTCCTAGAAAGAGGGGGAAGCACATCATCACAGCTCCTTTGGTCTCCATTGTTTTCTTTGCCTAAGTCCTCTCCAGCTATGTTTAAGTCTCTTATTTCCACTGTCCCCTCTTATTGCTCTCCGCCTCGACTTGGTTCCTGAGGTCTCCTCTTCTGCCCTTCACATCCACATCTGGACTCACCCATCATCTCCCCTCCCTGTGCCCGTGGGCTGGGGAGGTGCCAGGAGCACTAGGGCTTGCTGCCTGCCCTCTGCACGTGACTCCTGCCCTGTAAAGCCAGCTCCTCTGGGAGGATAGGTAGTACTGTGGACAAAGGCCCAGAGCGCCAGCCCGGCACAAATCAGCAGGCTGGAGCGTGGCCAGTGAGACTCTGCAGAGAACTCGACTAGTGAGAAAGAGTAATTCAAGCCTAAACAGAGGTTGACAACACACTCTTTTTCTTTTTCTTTAAATTTTCCAGTATATTTGGCTTTTCCCAGTGGCATTGAAAGGTACATTCGCAGTAGAGTGCACCCTTTTTCCCCCGTTCCCTCCGAAACCTGCTGCTGCCAGATATGACTACCACCCTTGCCAGGGATATAGTCAGGGTATGCGTGGACTCTCCTCTTCCATTCCTGTAGACCTAGCCAGGAGAAGAGGACTTAAATGACCAGTTTTATCCTTGTTAATCACTATCATGTGCAGTACATCCTGAAGGAGTTGCGCAGACTCCATCAGTTCCTGCCACTGGACAACAGGGGCCCATAAGGAGAAACCCAGACCCTCCTGAACGCTGATTAAACACACAAGTGGGCAACTAAAATCACTTGCTGTTTTGTTTGTTTTGGTTGTGTTTTTTAAATTTTGAGATGGATATCTCTGTGGCTGACCCACAGTCCTTTTTAAGATGTCTTTTAAAGTCCTTTTTAATGTCTGCCTTCAAGCAGCATCTTGAACTGTTTTAACTACATTTCCCACATTTAGCTGGCCACTCCCTGGTTGCTGCATGGTATATTTAAGTTTGGCACCATTAAACACCCAAGAAACAGGATCTAGTAAAGGAACACATCTGTCAGGTTTGTACATAGTAGTATCACACAGAGTTACCTGTATTATGGGGCCAGGAAACTTGCTTTCTTTCTCTAGCTAATACCCTCTTCATCTATCAGAAGCTTGAAAACAGTAGTGTAGTTATAGGTATGATGGTCTAAGCGAAAGAGACTGACCTTCAGACATAAGGCTTTTCCACCCTTCCCTCTGCTATTTACCCAGTGGAAAAAGCAGTGAAAAAATGACACAGATCCAAGACTCATGCTTTGGGGAAAAAAAACCAAACCAAACCATATAGCAAAACAAAACAGAAAAACAGCTTATGTACAAAAGAAAAGTCATGGCAGTGTATTGCTCAGTAGTAAGAAATGTGAAAGATAATTCAATTTTTTTTCTTCAGAGGCAAAGCCCCTGAAAACCACAGCTTTCCTAACTGCGATCCACACACATACACACGCAAAGTACTCATCACCACTGTACCCCTTCATCCTCTCCATGATACATCCTACATACTAAAGTATTTGCATCTATTTAGACACTTGATCTTTCCTGGCCACCTTTTGTGATTACATCAATATTATTTAATTAAGCTTAGAAAGGAATAAAGTTCTCTGTTCACAGGACAACTCTGGTTTGTGTTTTCATCTGGAGGTGAGCAAAAAGGGAGCTTTGTTTTTTAGTCTGGTCAAGCAGTTATTTTTGTGTTAAGGAACATCTGAAATGTCTCCCACCATAGCGGAAGCCAAAGAGAACCGCACAGGGGTGGATTTCCATGGAAGCACCAAGTTTGACACTTAAGTAACTGATGATACAGCATCCCAAGGAGTGCATTTCCCAGCACACCCAGACATGGCAGGGCTGGGTGCTGGTGCAGCCAAGGCCAGCTTGGAACACATGACCTGTTCCAGGCAACAAGCAGATCCTCCACCCTCACACAAAGAAAAAGAATGCATCCTATAAAAATGATGAAAGCCGTCTAAAGTATAACACACCTTTAAAAGGTGTAAGGAGAGTTGGTGCTTTGGGATTTCCAATTCCCTTAAACACTCTTTTCTCCTGTTCATTAAACAGATCTCCATACTTAGCATTTATTTCACTTAAGTCAAAATTACTGTCCTGCAGCTGCACTGAAATGTATGTTTGTTTTTTGTTCCACAGGGTAACAGGGAAGACATGGTGAACTTTCTGGAGAAACTGGTATTAAAAAACCTGTACTGAATTAATATTATCAAAAATTATCAAAATGTTTTCCTGATTGAAGTTGACTTTTTTGGATAACGTTTTGAAATATTTTTCCATAAAATGCAACAAGCCTGTTTTAAAAATAATGTTTCAATATGCAGTTGAATTAAAATAATTTCCTTGATGCAAAAATGAATTTTACCTTTTATTTCTAAAAGAAGACAAAGTGTTAAGCCAACTGATGAAATTTTAAGACTCAAAACACATTAGGGATGATTTACCAAGGTCTAATTAATACATCTAGATTTCTTAACCATCAAAGAAGAAAACACAACCACATAAACCCAAAGATCTCTTTACAAAGGCAAATTATTCCTGCTCAAAATCACGAAGTCTATCAGTCACTCAAAAATAAGGTCAATTTAAAGATGCCGATGAATTAGTCCCCCTTGCGCAAACAACATCACCTCTGGGACAGGTCATGGAAGACAAGGGCAAAGTTACTAATACCAACTCCAGACTCCTATCAATGTCCCTTCTCTCACCTGGTTTCCATGTAAGCACAGCCCCATACTACCTTGCTGGTTGAGCATTGCCCATCATCTGCCTACCCTCATTTTCTCCAGGCAGAGGTTGATTCTGTAGCTGCCAGACCTTTCAACTGCAGCTGGACCACTATCTGGACTTTTAGTTGTTCTCTTTAGAGACATCTCCCACAAGAGCAGTTGGAAACCACTCCCGCCCTATGGACCGTCAAAACCAGCAGAGAAATTTTGCTTCCTTTTTTTCCCATCCAATATGTGGATGGCCACCTCCCCAAGGAGGGAGCAGGCCCTACAGTGGCACTCTCCACTATGGGCAGTATAGCCAAATGGAAAAGTTAAAGCTCTCAGCAGGCAAAGGGAATTATGTGATTCTTCAGAAGGGAAAACCAGTCTGCTCACTGCTTGGAGAGCAATTCAAAATTAAATTTTCCTCTATCCCAGAAACACTTCACCCTCTAGAATGCTGCTTCTTTTTATTATGGAACTCACATCAACTGCCAAAATAGGTACATATGAAACTGGAACTCCTGTAATGATCTGTTATACTGGATACACTAATTTGACCGGTATGTATGAGTAAAATTACAGTGGTGTTTTCTACTGGAAGGGACTGCAAGTGAGCAGTTTATCATTTAAATGTATTGGGAGTAATTCAATCACAGAAGGCTGTTTCAGCAATGCAGAGAGGAATAATAAACAGGAACACAATGGCCCCTAACTAGAGCAAAACAGTTTCCAGTCCTTTCAGATGGAAAACAAAGAATAAAACAAATCACAAACAAAACCCCCTCCACACAGACAGGAAAGCTCAACAATGGAGTCAAGGGAAAATAGGGGATATCTGCATCAGGCTGAATGGCATCCTTTCTCCCAGACAAGTACCAGCTTTTTACCCATTCCCTGCTATAGCAACCATGGGTATGTGATTATAACACACAAAAGCAGAGAAATGCTTTCTTCTGGTTACTGACCCACTGCAGGACACATGGCCTGTGGTTTGATCCCATTCTTAATTCAGGATTTCTACTTTTCTCCTGTCCTCACTCGGACCATCAACACTCCCATGCAACCAGAATGAGAGAGAAGGTCCTTCCTTCAACAGCTTGTAGTTAATCTTACTTCATCCTTTTGATACTGCTCCTCTCTTACTCTCCCTACAGCAATGCAGCGTCCCTCCAGAGCTGGGTCAAGAAAGCCTTAAAGTGTGGGGCTGCAGAAAGAGTTTAAAGAGAAAAAGTAAGGAAAGAAATAATAAAAAAACCCCAACAACATCCCCAACAAACCCATCATCAACAACAAGGCAGAAATGACCACATTCTGAATAATTTATAGTTTTCAAAAGGTATTGTACTGACTATATCTAAATATATTTGCAGTCAAGAGAATCCACAATATCAAGATGTGAAATAATGCTCTGTTTTTCACATGAATGGGAGTCCCTCCCTTAAGCAGGAGTATACTCCTACCATGAAACTGCCGATAAAAGTAAATCAGTCACAAATAATAGTCACAAAACCATTTTGACACTTAGCATTCCTCCACGGGCAATAACTTTATACATGGCTTAAATAAATCCCTCTAGACACAGTTGCCTCTTTATTAATTTTCCTCAAAGCTAACTCCGGTAATTTGTTTTTTCTTTCCCCTAAAATACATTTTATTTCATCTGCAAAATCAAGAAGCTGACTGAGAAAAGTCAAACTTAGGAGTTAGGAAACTCCAAGTCAAAGTGTGAGACATTGTGTAGCCTCAGAGACAGGTTTTCTCAAGATCCATCATTTACTGTGAGGAAGATCTGCGAAAGGGAGATGCGGGAGGATGCAGATCACAAGGTTAATGGTTGCTCACATAGCCCTATGCTTTTCAGAACTTTGCCAGAAAAACAGCATTTACATTGCAAAGCCATTTTACGTGATGCAGATCCAGGAACTGTAACCCCAGACACACAATTACATGCAAGCAGGCTAATTACCAGTGTGCACCAAAAATCACACCAATGACAAATGTGGTATGTATACCACAGACTCTAACCAGGCTTTCTCACCCCTCACTGATAAAGACTGCTTTACTCATTAGGCACTAATAATGGTAACACTTTTCTATCCTGGATGAAGTCGGTCCCAGTGCTGACTGATGCCTTTAACAGTGACTGACTGAAGCTACAGTTACCCAGAGATCTCTGACAGCAAGTATCAGACAAGTGCAGAAGCATCACTTCTGGGTGAGATCTCCCTGCAGTCCCTGGGATCAGAGCAGGTAGGTTTTGGAAAAAAAAAAAGGGAAAACAAGAAATGTTTTCACTGTTTTCTGACTAGTGCGTAGTCTGATGCAGACTGCAAGTGACAGTGCGAAATGGGTGTTTATGGGCAGAACCAAGGCTCGTGAGAAGGAAGCCGGGAGCCTGCATCATATCTGACAGGTGTACTGGTGAGATGAAGATCCAGAAACTCTTCACCTTTGTTGTAATTAGAGGCACACACACACATGCACACACGCACACAAGTCTCTTCTGCAAAACACCCTGCAAGACAGCATCTTGGCTATTTCAGTGACAATTCTGGTGATTAGAGGAGCCAGCTCTTTCTAAAAGCACCAGGAAACCAAGAAATTGATAATTTAGACTCTCAAGCAAAAACTGCACTGCTGCTACTTGCAGCAACCCCCCATCCCTAAAGCAGCATCACTCAGGAGAGTGATGATGCAGGAGAAGAAAGCAAAACAGCTACTGGAGCAAAGCTTTAAAGAGCAACTGTGGTTTAAGTTTCCCATGGGGCTGGCACATAGGGGGTTTGAGTGCTGCTGCTTCTCCAAACTAACAAAGTAAATGTTGGGTGATGGGCAGGATCCCAGCAAGCAGTTTCCTTATAACACAGTTTCCAGAGGCATACAGAGCTGAAGGCATGCTCTTGTAGCCGTGGTAAAATTCTTCAAGAGATGTCTCTAAAGACACACGGCACTGCAAGACAAGACTATAATTACTAGGATTGTTCTACAGGCCAAGTAGTTTTAAACACAGCGCTGGAGTTTGGAATGGACTTTCAAGAAAAGCGAAGTGAATGAATGAATGAATGGATGGGATGATTTTACAGGTAATAAATGGATAATTTAATTATGGGCAGCAATGCCATGTGCAGCCTTTAAAGAAAAGCTGGGGGATTTGCAGTTGTCTGTCCTACTCACCAGGCACTACTCCTTTGATGTCGCTTTCTGTGTTCATCCTGTTCTTGTGCGTGAACTGAAGGATCAGTTCCTTGGATGCCTCAAATTGTTGTGTAGCCATCAACCACCGAAGGGACTCTGGGAAAATACTTTAAAGAAAGTAACAAGAAAACAGGTTATGGTTGCTTCCAAGTTTCTGTCAGAGGATGAACTGATAGAGTTTTAGCCATTCATTTAACCACTCAGGAGCTATGCAATTATTTCAAAATGCAGAAGAATCACTCAAGAAACAAAAAAGGAGGGAAAAGCAATTCAGAATGTGCAAATTAACGACATTTTCTTTTACCTCGATTCACAAATGATAGAGGAACTGTTCTACCCCATGGAAATAGGATATATTAGAATTTATAATATATTCCAGGTGCTCTGTCCATTAATATAATTTTGAAAGAACTGGAAGGAGGAGTCAGTACTGTCTGCAATAAACATTTGCTGCCAAGAATCGAATGAATGAGATGTGCACTTAACACGTGGTAATTCAGACCAAAGAAGGAAAATAGCTGACAGAAGTAATTTGGGTTCTCTTCCAAAGACAGAGGAAAGAGAAGAATTATTTCTTAGTATTATATTGCAACACATTTTCTCAGGTTTTAAACATGTCAAAAATCTTCTCCCGTGTATGCAGTCACTTTTTATGCAGGTCAGTACTGTGTGTTCCAGACAATATTTAGCTGTAGTTTTAAAAGCTTCCCTTAGTAATATCAATATTGTGTTGAGTTGTCTTAAAAATACATACATGCACACAGTTAAAAAAGTTTATTTTCTGTCCAGTTGTTTCCTTCAAGTGCTGATTTTTACAGATTCATGAGCTTAACTGATCATTCTTCCTTTTTTCTTTTTCCGATGAGTTTATTTTAATACAAACCCCAAAGAAATATGTAGATTTTAGAACAAGACCCCAAAATCTCCTATACTTTTGTAGATATGAAAACTTTGAGATCTCACTCCAAGTATATTTTTCTTTTGCGTTAAAGCCTCACTTCCACTACTCTTTCAAAAGACCGTACTAAGAACAATTTAACAACTACTTTTAACTTCAAATATATTATAAACCTCAAATTCCCTTTACAAAGCACTGATCTTTGCTGTGGATGCTGCCCAGTTCTTATGCTTCTATGCAGTCAATTGCACCATTATTGCACTATCTCTAAGGCTGATACAATTTGGAAGACACCTCAGCAAAACCTCCAAACGAGACAGAGAAAGTATTAAGTAATTTTCTGAAAAAGAAGTAGAAAAGAGAGAAGTCAGGCAGACTGCAATCGAAATGATACCAGCCAATAAAACCATATAACAGCTTTGATGACAGCCATTCAGCTTGACAGTTCATTTACTACCCCTCGTGCTGCACAGATGCTTTGGCATATCCTCCTGCCGTAAGTCTTGTATAGCAAAAGCATTTTTTGAAATACTAAAAACCTTTTGAATGCAAAATCTCTGCATGCTTGGTTCTGGAGAGGGGACAGCCTCAGCCATTAGACTAAAAGTTTCTGATTTTGAGCAGTCTGCTTAAAGGTCTCAAACAAGTCCTATACTGACCACCCGCATCTACAGAAAAAAAGGGAGCCACAGGGACTGGCATTGCAGGGTGGGGACAAATGCTGTCTCTATCTTCTAGCTCCTGCAGTTTTTTCAAACTGGAAAGCCTCATCTTTCAGCTACTCCATCATTAAGTGTGAGCAGTGGGAAGTTCATTAAGGATCTTAAAAAACTTGTGGGCTGCCTTGAGCCCAGGTTACCAGGCACGGCAAGGGGAAGCGCTGGCCACCCCATCTCTGAAAGCACCTGAGCTCACTTGTGGGACATGGATCCTGCTGCCAAGCATCATCTGTATGCACCTACTGTTGCACCTTCTGTTGGTGTACAAAGCACCATCACAAACTCAAAAGCCAAAAAAAGAAAGAAAGAAAGAAACAAACCAACCAACCAACCCCTTGGTCCCTGTGGACTTCTGCACAGAAATCTGTTCACCACCTCATGCTTTATCACCTGGCATTAAATACTAATTGAATGAAGCTGAGACAGGTTACTGCTGAGGGTGGGCAGTTGCCCAGATCACCAGGCTGAGCTGACTGTGGACACCTGTGTCATGCTAAGAGTTTGGCCAATTTTTCTGTTGCATTACACCCGGTAGAAAATTATCCCCCCTTGCGTTCCTGCTGGTGCACAGATATCAGAGGGGTGGCTGGGCTTAGGCCCGAAACGAGAGCCAATTCAACACCAAGTCTGGTCACGTTCAATAACTCTCATGGCCAGGTACAAAAGTGTCATTTATCGAGCAAGAGAAATGCAGCTTCTTGGATTGCTGGTGATAAGTACACTGTCTGCAGAAGCATGCATGAATACTTAAAATATGAATAATACAACCATCGATAAACACATTAAATTGTGAGATGACTAAATAGTGCTAAAAGTATGATCACAAACACAAGCTTGCTTTTTGAATTTCCCAAGGAAGCACTTGGTATTGATGAGTGTTCGATTCTTACACAACAGGTAATGAGAGAAGAGATAGGTACAGCCCATCGACCATCCCAGGATACAAAGGTGGAGTCTCCTGTGACCTCCATCCTCAATGAAGCTATATTTATATTGTTTTCTTTGAGGGAGGGGAAAAGGTAAAGCTACAGCTGATGCCATTTCATGTTTAGGTTGGCGTTTGAGTGACTTTAGTCATTAGCATATGTGGGGGCATGAAATGTAATATGTATTTTTGAGATGATGTAGCAAAGTTCAGCTTTTGGTCACCTTTTGGGTCATTCCTTTGGCTAGCAGTTCCCATTAGCTGCATTTTTTAAACAGAGCATGACTGCAACACCTCTGTGCCACTCCCTCCTCTGTTTCCTGTCTCCCTTAGAGTGGTACACTAAGCTCCCTCAATGTTCCTGCTCCTAAGGTGAGCAGACAGTTCGTCCTTGGTGAATGCTATTAGCCAATGCACGCATTTCTTCGTGCTGAACTTTGTTTTTCAGCATTTTCCCCACAGAGATGGTTGATATTCTGCTACCTCCACCATCAGTGAGGAAAGGGCTATGCTTTTACGGTCAGGGAAAAGAACATAGAGTGGGTAGGGGGAGACATTCCCTTCCTGTTACACACCTGCTACTGCTTGGGAGAAGAGAGTGGGATGAGCGGAAGGGATATTGGGGAAAAAAGATCCCAAGTCCAAGAAATCTTAAGAGAAGAGAAGACCCCTTGACAGACAAGGACCAGGAAGGTACCACGTGTAGCTGGAAGGAGAACCGTGATCCTGTGCAGATGGGTGGAAAATGGATGCCTGTGGAAAGGGTGTAATGTGTCAATTAGGGTCTGCCCCAGGGCAATAAGCCCAGTTAGTCCAACTTTGTGTCTTGGTGAGGGTAAATCCTATCTATCAGCACCAGAAAAGGACTGGCCACTCTTTTCTGGTTCTTCAGTTTCTGTTAAAGTGAAGCAGGAGTTTATTTCAAGCTATTGATACCTTTGCTGACATTCATGGCATCATCCCACCTGGAGCTTCCTGCTCCAAGCGAGAAAAAATAAGGTCTCTCTACAACTGGAGCTCCTGTTCCCTCATGGCTCTAATATACATGCACACTTGAAAGGAGTCTAACTTCTATTAACTTATTTTTATACACTTGTCACAAACCCCTGTGCCCAAGTCTGGCTTACACGTGTCTTTTGCCCTTGCAGAATGACCTAAAAGCCCAGCAGTGGCATCTGCTCAACACCTGTGTATCCAAACCCATCTGTTCATACCTCCTAGACATACCCGCATTGCTGAGTCTGCCCCTTTCCCCCATCCATGCCCAGCTATCCAATCGGCTCAGCCATGCACTGCCTGGGGACTGTATAGCCTGCCATGTGCACAAGGCCATAAGCAGAGCAAATCTATAGGTGGGAGAGGGCTAAGCCCCAGCCTGAAGAGGCAAACACCACTCTCACAGCAGGAGACGGAAGTAAAGAGAGTACAGAGGAAGGATGAGGCAGTGCAGGGGCTGTTCAAAACATCTGCTATTGAACTCACTGTTTTGGGTACACGGTGGTGAATTAACAAGCCGTGTTCTTCTTTTATTACCAATCAGTTAGTTTTCTTCCTTTATTTGTAACACATGCTGAGGGTCCATGCTCCGTTTGGAAGAAAGGAAAGAGGTAATGAAAAGGCAGCACTTTCCAGAGAATATGCAACAGATGGAAGAGAAAAGCCTAAGAGAAAAGTACATACTGTACTGAGAGTATAATTAAACAGGCATCCTAACCAGAGCCCATTTCCGCAAGTGGAAAAACCCTGGGCAACACAGATCCTGATCCTATGGCTATTACCGCTATTTATCAAGCTGCTCCATCCAACATTACATGAAGGGGAGCTATTTCCTTGGTTTGGCTGTCCTGTACAGCCAAAAAGCCACAGAGCTCTTGCAGATTACAAAGTAAATTTTAACATTTCCTATTGCTTCCAATGTCAGCCAGCAACAACCTCTCAACAGGAATATACAAGACCCTGCCACAGCCACCTGGAAAACATGCAACCTCCAGAAGACTGCTGAGGGGTGCTTGCTGTCCATACCATCTACTGTGCTCATTAGGCATCTTCACACTAGTGTACTGTCCTTCTGGACACATATCTGCAAACATTAAGTTTGATACTGGGTTCTATCCAGTGGTGGATATAAGGCATTTCAGCTGGTGGCATCACAACAGGACATTTTGGAGCAGACCTGTACATGGATAACATATGGCAGGTATGGGAGGGGAGAACAGTATCATGCATAAAAAATCCCACTCTTCATTATTCATTGAGATTAACACCGACAAGATGAGACTATTTAAGTGTTGTATGTTGGAATACAGGGGGAAAACTCCTGCCATTATCTTGCAAAGGACTTGTAACTTTCTCCCGTGTGCTGTATTTTGCCCATGCTGCAGCATGTCTGCCCTGGCAATAAGCAATAAAATCCCCACTGAGAGTTACCATCATGGACGCAAGGGAACTCTGTAAGAAGTTGATACAAGAATATAACTGTTAAAAGTTCTTACATACTGTAACAAGTTTTCACACATTGCAACTTGTCAGGCATTACAGCTGGCAGCCTAGCCCCCCATGGGTACATAAACAACTTGTTCGTGCACAGCGTGATGGCCTTTCCCCTCATTTTTCTGAGTGCACAGCAACTAATATTTTAGACTTGTTAGTATTATCTTTAAAATGAACGATCTAGCCTGTTCTTACTGTTATGGTTTTGTACAACACTGCTCTCACAAGCCTCTCTTGTGTTATGCCGCCACTGCGTGTCACTATTAAGACAGAACAACAAAGAAAGATTTTTGGGAGGTTTAAAAAGTCACAGTGGGGAGGGACCTGGCACCATCTTCAAGGTGAAAGCCATCCTACTTCTCTCAGGATAGCTGTATCAATGCCACATAGTGCCACAGGTAGAGAGGAGTGGGAGCAGCTGGGAGTGGGGAATTCCTTGTAGGAACAATCCTGAACCACTGCCTGGCACAGACCATCCACCCAGACTTCAGCATAGTATGAGCTAATTTGGGCAAAATCAAGTCTAGTTCAGGGTTGACCACTTCATGCACACAAGATATCCAAGGACGTTTGTTCAAGAGCTGACACACATTATTTTTAACCTCTCTTGGATGACCCAGGCCAGAGAAACACTCAGCAGTGGCAGTACAGAACCACAACACAGGTAATAAGGGAAAATGTAGCCATGCAGTCATAATCTGACAACAGCTAGGCTGAGATGCATCCTCTCAAAAACTGTTTTCATCTTTCAAGGGGAAGTGACAGATAGAATAACAGCAAAGTACAAATTGCACCTCAATCAAAGAGGACCACCTCCCAAGTTCCCACCGTATCACAGCATGTAAAGTATGTGTGTGCTACAGTAGATTATAAAGTTATTGTTATTTCAAAGTCAAGTCTTTGCCCAAGGTGAATGGAAGAACAAAGGGAAAGGCTCGTATGTATTGTGAAGCACACACACTTCCCGACAGTAAAGCACATCCCAAGTCCAGCATTAGGAGCTCATGTGGCCTTTGACCTGACAGGAGGAAGAAATACTTACACCCAGTAAAGCAGCATCAGCAGGAAAGGACAGATGATGACTGCCTGGAGGACCTGCCAGTCCCTGCAGAGGGCAGCCAGCCCCGGCATGAGGAACTGCCCCGCCATTTCAATGAAGCTTGCCACCATGGTGATCATGAACCGGTGCCCAGGAGGACAGAGCTCTATCCCTGAAACACAGAGCACACACAAACACATTAGCCTCCCCACCAGCAAAGACACCCCCAGAGCACCTCTATGAAACTTTCAGGGAGTTCATGTCCTTCAAGACCTTTGGTCAAAGCTATGCAGAATGACATAAATTTTGCTTCCTGCTGTATTTAGGCTTCAAATACCCTAGCAGCTCTAGAGAAGCCCATTATCAGCTGGCTATGGTGAAACATTGCAATTTCCATACCTAGTGCCTCTCCTGCAAACCTGCTGTAACCTCATTGCCAGATTTCCTTCAGTCTTTGCCTAGAGAAACATTTCACCAAATTATAAGATATTTATTTTTAAAAGGAAATGTAGAATAAAACAAAAGCCAAAGATTTTGGGTCGTGCCTTTTCACACTTCTCAGAGACACCACATGCCTTTCCAATCAGTTTGCTGGGAGGCAGAAGAGCACAGCTCCCAGCTCATACGGGATGCCACCTGCCCACAGTTTATTATGCTCCGACTCAGCCAGTTTCAAGCTGGATTTTGCTGAGTGGGTAGTTTCTGGGTTTGCTTTTTGTAATAGTTTATCTAGATCAACTTTCAAACAAGCCAACCTTCCATCTGTCTTATCCTGCCTTCCACCCTTCATTTTCCCGTGGGGTAATTTACCACCATCACTGGCATCTTTGGTTGTCTCAGCTGCCTGCTGACAAGTGAGTTCAGCAGATAAAGTATCTCCTCAAATCCTGAATTCTGGCTATCTTTATTGAGTCAGAAGACGAATTTATCAGAATCACAGCTTAACAATAAAATTTTTAAAAGTCACAGAAGAAACAGCAAACAGAAAAATTGGACTACCTTGTAAAAATTTTTCCCCCAGTTAGATTGCAACAGAAGCCCCAGGTTCATATTTCCCATTTGCCCACATTCACTTCTACAGATTAATACTGAAGTGCAATAAACCTGCCACAAATGTGTAGTACTTATTGGAAGGCTGATACAGAAACAGGCTCATAAACATTTGTGATAAACATTCGTGATAAACATTCATGATAAACATTCGTGATATGTGGCTGTCAGCATTGTTGCTTTTTTTGGGGATGTTTCCTGTGGCTGTTTTAAATTAGAATTTAATGGTTATTAAAATTGTAATTGAAAAGCTAAAAGAAAATAGGAAGAGATGACAGCTGCTTCTTCATTCACTCTCTCATCTGTAGCTTGTCAGCATTTATCACTGTAACACAGATTTAAACTAACCGACCAAAAACTAGCCTGTAGATCAAATCTAGGATTAAACATCAGACATTTTTCTCCCTTCCTTTCCAGCTCATACAAAATCTATCAATGCATTTTTACCAAAACAGAAGTAAAATGTATCTGTTGTAAGGCAGCCTGAATTTTCATTAACCTAACCACAAACACAGCAGCTTTAGAAAGGAAAGAGGAGAGAAAAACCCTCAAAGACTCTCACATGCTATGAAAGGCTTCTACATTTTAATTAGGAAAACAAGATTAAAACACCGAGCTCCTTATGACATTAATATGGTTTCATTTCTACTAATGAAGTATCCCAAGCCTAGGAAACATTTTTTGTTCTATGCAAAGAGGTCACTTCCGTTTTATTTCTCTAATCTCCAAATATAAAGTGCTTCTGTTTGTTTTTCTAAACCTTAAAGTCCCAGTTACTCACACTCCAATATTCCTTCGTTAAGTGCAAGGTCGAGTTTTGTTGCTATAGAAACAGGAAGTCTGCATTAGAGAGGGAAGGCTTTGGCATTTCAATTGCATTGCTCAGGTAAGTATCAGGTAAAAAAAAATTGCCCAAGATATCAACTTTCATATGAAGTCAGCAAAGGTGTCCAAATAATAAAAGTATATTTTATTAAGTCACTGGTGCATAGAAAATAGCTCCATATGCAGCAGTTATTAATTGTATAGAAAGGAAACAGCTTCAGAGATTGTCCAGCATCTATTTTCTTTGGATTATCACATGCATATGATCAATTTCTGCTCTTTCCTCTCAGAAAGCTGGAGAAGCCAACAAAATAATCCCTGCTCTAGCTGGGTGAGTGTGACTTTCAAGCAATGGCAGCAGTATATGAAATACCAAATCTCTGTTGAAATGTTCTACATATTAGGACAGCCTACTGACTTTCCAACATACCTGGCTTCAATTTTATATGATAAATGATTCAGCATTGGAGTTTTTAGCAACCATCTGTCAGTCAACCTTCTCCCATCTCTGCAGCAAAGCCACCCTCCACAGCAGCTCTGCCTCAGACCCAGGAAAGGCACCCTGCTGATGCTCACACCGATGCTGTGAGGCACGAGGCCTCTGGGTCTGCCACAATTTCCACTCAGTTCACACTATAAACTACCAGCTCAGGCAAAATCACTACAGGACAGAGATCAGCTTTATCCACCCATGGCAAATTGAGCAAGCAAGCTCCATCTCCCTGAATCAACGAAAAGGTTTCCACCTCAACTACTTCGTGGAGCACGGAGCAAACCCTTGTCATACACAGAAATCATGGAAAGTACCATCAATACCAAAAAACTCCCAGATACACCCATTTGGTCTACTTGGAAAATTTTGTGTGAGCAAGGAGACAGCCATGTAAACAATTTTGCTTTCTTGCCCAGCACTTCTACTCCATGCGGCACAGTCAGAGCAGCAGATCCAACTCAGATGCCTGATTTCCCTAAGTCCCAGGCAAGTGATCATTATGGGCAAGCTGAAACCTGTAGGCAAAACAGTCCTGCAGTACTTGGGCAGTGAAACTGGATGTACCCAGGACATGTGGGGACATTCTCACTGCCAAAAGGCACTAAGAAACGGTGGGCATCACAAGCACAGAAGCTGGACCCAGCCCAAACCCTGTGGCAGAACTGCTCCACATGCTGCAAGCACAACCAGCCTGAAGGGAACTGCTGTGCCAGACCTGGGCCCCACAGGCACAAGACACTGAACACACGAGGCTCATTGCACGGCATGGGTTAACATCAGCTCATGTTGCCACAGAGCATGGCCCTGTGTAGCCCAGCTCCTCCAAATCCTACCAGGTGAGCTGTCATTGCCATGAAAGGACTAAGAGCCACATCTCATCCTTTCTGACTTGATCTCACATTAGCACACTAGTAACAATCTGTTTCAGATTTCAGAAACCCTCATCTGTTCTAAAAGGGTGACATTTATGCTCAGAATATTTGCACAAGGATGAACAGGAAATGCTTTTATTTAAAAAATATAAAGCTGTAAGTCATTTGCAAATAACATATCAAGAGGAAAAAGAGGTTACATCACACTGCCTGAACAACTCTAGTATTCACTCATCCGTCTCCAGTTCCAAAACACAAAGCAATTCTTGCACTGCAGCCCAAGTGTTAGCTTCATCTGAAACCACAAGGTAGCAGCTTTTTGTGTCTCTGCAGTTTTCTCTCCCTGCCCAGTTTCCATCTGTGAGCCACCAAGACTGTAATTATATAGGAGTATCCCTTGGAGAAAATGGCCAAGACAAAGCACTTGAAGTCGGGCTAACAGCATTCACACTGAAAAAAATCCCCAAGGAGACAGTCTGATTCTAGATTAACATTCACAGTTTCCCATTATATTAAAAAAACAGCAAACAAGCAAAATCCCCCCAGTTTCTTACAGCTTCCTTCATATTACTACACACCCCACACTCTTAATTCCTTCCATCTAATCGCCCCTCTAACATGTTCCTCTACTCCAACTGGGAGAAAAGCAGCAGGGGTCAGATAAACAAGACCCATGCTATCACTTGAGCAGAAGAATGCTCACGCAACACAGCTTTAGGTGTAAAATGCAGGACACCAGAAATTCCTAGTGGTGGTAGCATCCTATAGCACCAGGGTTGTGTTTGCCTCTCAGCCCCAGCAGCTGCTCGGTTCAGCCAACAGTCACATGTAGGTTGTGGCCCTGAGACAGGATTTTGCATTTGGACTCTGCTTTTTAACAGAGCACAAAAGGAAAGAAAAACATCTCAGGGCAATTAGTTTCCCAAGCTGTTCAGCACCTCCAGCACGTCCCACCACCTCCATGCTCTCCGAGCTGATCCTTTTGGCACGGCGAGCTCCACTACCCCTGTCACAGTGGTCTTTAACACTGCTTGGAGGTGACCCTGTCCCTGCTGCTGCTGTGTTTCCTAATTCCCACCAAGCTCTCTCAAACCTCAGGGACCTTTTCTTCCTCCAATACTCTCTGTGGGATTTGCTTTCTGTTGTAAACAAATCATCTCACTGGATAGTCCTGGAATAACACAGCTCCCAGGCTAGCTTTTGGCTAGCTGACCAGATAAAACTACAGCAAAAACTATCAGTAACTCCCAGATAAGTTTGCAGCTGGCTGCTAGTACATAAAATCCAGCATATCTACTTTTTTACTCAAATTTCCACTCAGTTACTAGACACAAACTTCGAATAGCTGCCAGCCCTACCCGTGGGCTATGTACACTTCTCATCCCAATTAGTGCACTTCTGATTCCGTACTGGCTGAAATGGCCCCAGTTAAATCAGCACTTGCTTCTGGCTGAGTTCAGACAAGGAGCACATCTTCTCGATTGTCTTTGCTGTCACCAGAAGGGAAGAAGCATCACATGGTAATACAGTTTATTAGAGAAGAGCAAATGAAGTAGGCTGTGGAAGGAAAGGTTATCACACACACCGCAGTGCACAGACAACCACCAATTGATATAAACACAGGACAGAGACAGAGTGAAAGGGAAGGAAGAATCTAATTTCCTCTCTGGAGAAATCCAATCCATTGCCAAGCAAAGAGAACAGTAATAGACTGAACCTTCAATGGCTTAGTAAGAAAAATAGGATTATTCTCCTCCCTCAACAGCACATGAGGACGGAATTTACTCTAAGATATGTCTATGAAATGTCACAGGTGTTCCTTCAAAGGTACTTTTCTAGATATAATCGATTTGGTGAGAGGTTCTTTTAAACACATACTAGCCCACCATTTAATTAACACATTTAATATGTGTCAAATCAGTCACCCGTGCACTGACATAAGCTGAGTTGATGGGGCTGTCAGGCTGGCAGCAGGGCAGGCAGCCAGCACGACACCTCAGCAGATATGCAGCGGCACTCTTCATTTCTGACCTGGATAGACATCCTGTGTCTACTGGATGGAGCTATCTGATAGGTAAATATCTCATCAGAACAGATACCTTTCTTACCAAAACTAGATCAGATGTTCATTTGGTGTACAAGGACCACAATACTGCTCAAACTGATGCTAGGCAAAATACCCTTTAGATACATGATTTAGCCTTTGCTGCTGTGAACACTACAACATGCACAGAGAGGCGCAGCATGAAAAAAGTAAACATGGCTAAATCTCTCATCCAAAATACAAGTTGCAACCGTCTCTACTTTCCACATACCTGACCCTCTCCTGTAAGGCACAAATGAGTAACACATCAACCCAATTTCAGGCCCGGTACTGCTAAACTATGTCAAGATATTTCAGAAGGAGCTCTCCTCTGAGTTGCAGACAGTCTGTAGCTACCCACAAGTGGAAGGTTTGGACCACAAACATGGAACCAGCTTGGGTTCAATGCAGGGTGTTTGCTCAAACCCTCACTAACTCAGTTGCAGGACCTGTGGAGTTTCCAGGCACAATGCACGTGCTGCTGTGCAGGGTAAGGATGAGCTTAGCTCCTCCAGGCACGAGAGACCCCGATCACAGGCTGCCTGACTAGTGTGTGGGATGCAGAGATGCCTGCAATCATGCTCTAGATCCGAGTTGTCTCCCAGGGAGCATGAGTGGCAGCGAAAGAAGCGCGTGTCATCCCTCTGTTCATCCCATGGCATCTGGATTTGCTGAGGTTTACATTGCACAAGACATACAACATCTTACAAAACAGACGGTTGATTGCATAGGAAACCTTTAACATGCTATGCTGCCTGCCATTCACAAAGTAATAAAAACAAAGAAATGTTAAATCACAGTTGTGGTACTGCAGTTGCCATCTATCCTACTTCCAGAGGAGAGCAGGAGCATCTCTGCAACTCCCAGCCAACACTGATTTTTGGTGACAGTTCCTGTATGTGAATAAAGGCATTATGAAACAAAACAAGGAGAGTGCCCCTGGAAACCTAAATGGTAGTGACAAAGAGCATGAAAATCTGGTAGATACAGAACATGCTCACTTTCAGATAAAGATGACTTAATTTAAATGGAATTAAAAAGTGATTAAAAACCTTTGCCATGACATAATGTTTTCATATATGTTAACTGCTATCTGTAAAAAAATTTCTCTTCCACCTCCAGTCTATAACTTCCTATCCTCCTTAAGAGACTCTCCAAACCCATATCAATATTTATTTATTTTTGCACAAAATTTAAGATTGCATAGAAATATATCAGACTCTTGTTCCGGAAAGGTGGCTTTCTCTAAAGGAAATGCACAACCAGTTATAGGAATATTTTGCAAATCTAACACCTCTGCTGTTCACAACAGCTGGCCCCTTTTCTCTTGGCAGGATCTAAATCATAACTGGCATCTTTTTGACAGGAATGTATGAGAGGAGCTGAAACAAAAACTGCTCTGAGATGTATCAGAGAAGCTTGTTTTCTTTGATGCTTTAGATGAAAGGGATCTGCATCTGTATTTGTTCGTGAATTTTTAACAATATCGTAGCCACTTAAAATAAGAACAGAGAAGAAATTCAATAGCTGGAAATCTGCATGTCTCTTCATTTACCAAGTGGCAAACAATATTCCAACAGCAGCTGTTTATAAAGCTCAGTTTGCAACATCCAGGTGGATGATGGTTCTCAAAAAGGCAGGAACAAAGAAATAACAGCCTAGCACCTTGTTTCAGGTTTATTAAATGTTTCCCAGCTCGCTGAGACAGCAGGAGAGGCCCTCTCTACCCAAGCACTGATCCCACATGAGGTGCTCCTCCAAGCAGGATCTTTTCACCATTACCATCATGCTGTTGGACGAGTGAATAAATGCACTGAGCCCTGGATTTGGGCACATTCTCACAGAACTGCACATTGCTAACAAGAATTTACCACACACAGTTCAAATTGGTTGCAGCCTAGCTTATCAAGTAGAACAGGCAAGCATGGAGGAAAGCTCTAAACAGACAACCAAGAAATGTATTTGGTGCTCTCTAAACCTTAACAAAGCATCGTCTCCACCCACAGGTGAAGTACCACACACCCAGAGGCACAGCTCCAGGAAAGCACCTTCCTCCTTTTGCTTGTGTCAACTTCATAACATGCCCTCCACATGCTTACACACTCAGAGACTAAGCAAACACTTGGGTAGCTGTTATTAAACTCTCACAAATACAGTTGTAACCTATACTAATATGTATACATAAACACACATATATAGGAATATGCGTGCATATATACACATATATATAACCGTAAAGGTAAAAGTCCCTGGTTCCTTTTCCTTCCCTGATCCCCCGGTGATGTCAGAAGCAATCAGTGGAAATTAGAGTGATGCCTTGAAGAACCCCATTTCATCTCAAAGGACCTGAATTGCTCAGGTGGCATCCCCAGCATCGGAGAGAGCCCACAGTATCACAGTGCTGGCTGAAAGCACGCACCAAGGGCC
>NW_020955596.1:159044-381058 GCF_003031625.1 Empidonax traillii | reverse complement strand
CATATATAGGAATATGCGTGCATATATACACATATATATAACCGTAAAGGTAAAAGTCCCTGGTTCCTTTTCCTTCCCTGATCCCCCGGTGATGTCAGAAGCAATCAGTGGAAATTAGAGTGATGCCTTGAAGAACCCCATTTCATCTCAAAGGACCTGAATTGCTCAGGTGGCATCCCCAGCATCGGATAGAGCCCACAATATCACAGTGCTGGCTGAAAGCACGCACCAAGGGCCAGCAGAAGTGCAGGCGATTTAATCAGAAGCAATTAGCAAGCCTCTTTGTGAAAGACTGCCACACATTCGGCCCCTAGGGTCACTCTTGTTTTTAAAGATTTATGCCAGGCACTCTGGAGAGACATTTAATGACCACTGTGAAAAGGGAACTGGGGGAATTTGGAGCCAATGAGCTGCTACATTTTGGGTGCTTTAAGCAATGTGTGCATTCACCAGAGAAGGAGGTGCCACTCAAACTAAGGCGTGACTTTGTCAATAATAGGTCTCTGTCTCTGGGATTCAGCATCAAGCCTGACATGGGTCTGGGGAAGGCAAAGGCAGGCAGACAGAATGGGAACACCTACCCCACAAGAGAGGACTGTGCTGAACACGGCATTCAACCATTGTGCCAGAATAAGCACAAGCATGACAGCCCCTGGTCAGATCCCCTCTAATTTTAAACTTGTGATGATAAAAAAACCAAAATGAGGCTGTGGTAATGTATATGTGTTGAGAAAATTCCTTCTGATATAAAAGCAGATGATGCACAGTTAGAAGTAGTACAGGTATTGTTTTCCTTCTTGTATTTCCCAATGAGCTTTTATTTTCCAAGTCACATTCCCATAAGGGAAGAAAAAATAATATTCTAGCTTAAAAAAAAAAAAAAGGAAAGAACAGTGAAGATTTAATTTTGGTCAACTGATTTTCAAGTGAAAAAGATATGACACACAGCCTCGGGAAAAGACCTGCTTCTTGAAGCAATCCAAGTTGTATTTTTCATTCAAAATTAAGTCTTGAGTTTTTAATCACAGGCCTTTATTGTTTCTATTAAATGCACGAACTCTATGCTGTACAGAACACTTTTCAGCACTGTGCACGTGGAGTGATCTGTAGGGTGGGGTCTGCTTGTAGCTAGTTTGTGGGCAGTTCTGCGGCAAACAGCATAATTCAGTGGGCTCAATACAGTGCAGAAAACTTGTCAGGGAAAGAGCATTCCCTTTCTAGCTCTCTTCAAGCACATCTCTATTTCAAGCCCAGGTTAACTCAGCAGGTTAGCACCTGTAGTTGCACACACAGAGGTGAACACAGTGGAACATCCCTCACATGATCCTGTCACATACATTATTAAAATGACCTCATAACTGTCAAAGCTGAAATATTCCTTAAATTTCTTCTTTGCTATCTTTACAAATACCATCCATGAAATGTTTTTTTCCCCTAAAGTACAAGAATTCTTTGATTTGGTAACACATGACTTGGAGGTGAAGAACAAAAAAAGGGAAACTGGCATTACAATGCTTCCAGCATCTCATATTACCATGTAAATTGCTGAGCTAAGGATGTCCATGCAATACTGAACCAGACCACCCAGAAACATTCACTAGGATTCAAAGTTTTCCCAGGATTATCCCTAAAAAATACGTGAGTTTGTTCAAGAGTTTCTCACAGCCAAGAAGAATATCTAGCTTTACCAGTTTAAACTGGGGTAAGAGCTAAATACTTCTGCTGAATGGACAGAAAACCTCCTATTGCTTTGCAATAACTTTGGAAAAGAGAAAGCTCAATTTCCTTCATATCCTACTTCCATGGAGGCTGGCAAGTAGGCTAGGAATAGACTGATCTCCCTCGATAGCAGATATCCTGCCATGGGGGTATGCTTGCTTTTCTGCAGTGAAAGACCTCTTTCAAGAAAACTCCTGCCACTTACAGAAGAGTTCAAATATGGCAACATTGCTGATTTGTTCCAAATAAAACTTGAATGAATTACTGAGCTAATTAATAACACAGCATTAAAAGGAAACCGAGCTCCTTGGAAAGAATCCAGCTGCAATTCATGAAAATGGATTTCGCTTGTTCCAATTACAACATTAGCAAACTTTGTACACATCATAGATACAGCGAAAATTGTGATGATATATGCCCATATCCACACCTAGAGAAATGAATGACTGTTAACCTCCTCTTAACAGTTCCTAACTATATGTCATTTTCTGTTTCAAATGCAAGTTCCTCTTGAGTGGTGCCTTCACTGTATCTGTGACTGCACAAAGTCAAAGACAGGACCTGTGGATGGAGGTAATGCTGCCTAGAAAATCAGCCAGCAGAGCCTGGTGTACACCTCACTTTGCCTAGATACGGCCAAGCTGTACTCTTAAGGTCAGAGGATTCTAGGGAGGTTTTCTCTGCAGTAAGCTCTGCTACTTGCTTTGAAGACAACTGCACACAGCAAGCAGTTTTCCATGAAGATAATTGTATTTTTATTTGTGCATCAATACTTGGATTGATTATAGCACATAAATGACAACATGGCTCTCTTACGTGCTGCTTCCTATGCATACAATGCAGGGTGCATGGTGTTAGATCGTCCCTGCTCAGGGAACAGTGTCAGGTACATTAAAAAAACCTCCTATATTTACAACCCTTTTGTAGCAAGAGAAAAGCGTCAAGAGGCTTGAAGAGGGGAAAAAAGCAACAGAAAGAAGATGGTGGTCATGGAAGGGGAGAGGGGAATAAACTCATAAATATAATAAAGCTCATCATATCAGATTTCCTTCCCACACTCAGCTATGAATAAATCATGTTGCTTGACACAACACAAATAATTCAGTCACTGTTTCCAAATTTTCATTTCAGTTTGCTTCTGCAGACAGTAAGTGGATAAGAAAAGGGCTGAACTGGAAACATACAAGAACCGAGCTCAGTTTTCAACTCAAACTTGATCATAACCATATTAAATCACTTAAAGGAACGTGGTAAACTAGATGAGAATTTCTATCCACAAGAAAAGTGTTGAGTTTTGGGAGGAAAAAACAGCTCTGTGGCTGATCCTGCCTTTCCTGGTCCTCAGCACCCCCACCCATACCTGCAGGCACACAGCAAATCTGAGCACACTGTGTTCCCCCTGGAAAAGTGTCACAGAAACATTTCCCCAACTAGGCAACCACATATCCAATGGAAGGTGCAGCACGCTCTCTGACTCCAGAGCAGCATGTGGCTCAAGGGCAAGGCATCCCCAGGGAAGGAGAGCAGAGCCCTTCGCCAGATCATTCACACCCTAAACGTACAAACTGTTGTCTCAAAAATTTGTGGGAACAAGGAGGAACAGATTCCTGGCTTCAAATTTACCTTTCAAGTTGCACAGTCCAATTAGGAAAATCACCTTGCACCTCACATCCACGTTGAATCAAGTTAACAGCTAAAGAACTATATCCAAAAGGCATTTGGGGTAACATGGGAAATAAGCACAACTAAATCTGCAAGATCTGTTCTTGCTGAAAAAAAGACAGTGGAGACATAATTTGAAAAAATAAAATTAATGTCCACTTACATTTATATATGTTTGCAGAAGTAGAGAAAATAAAAACAGTTCCTCTGTCTTGCTGAGTGGTATTTCTAATCAAAATTAGAATTTCTCCAGGACCCCCAGAGAAAGCCACTACACAAGGCTGTCTGGAACTCAACAGAACTCTTTACACATCCCTGTCCATTTGCAAGACATTCCCAGACATAGGGAAGGTTTAATCGCTGTTTTCTCATCTAAAAACCAGGGCCAGTGCTGGAAGTACTGGAAAACTTGGAATTCAGGCTGGAACCACTGGGCACTTTGTCTGCTCCAGGTGGCTCCTGAGGGGTTTTGCACCAGGAAGTGCCCTCCTGCAGCACTGCCTACTTCAGTGTAAAACACCAAATTTAAGCTCAGGTTTTTAGGAGTGGGAGCTTCTGTTATCATCGCTGCTTGCTTATTTTAACAGGAATATTAGGCTATATATGGTTAAGTCGCAATGAAACACAGAAATCAGAAATTAGAGCTACAAAATCACTGTGTAAAAAACAATTCAGTTAAGCCATTTCTTCAGCCACTTCCTCACATTCAGAATTTAGCAACACCTTTCACACGGAAGGAGGAATGTCATTTCTACCAACAGTATGAATAGACAGAAGTAAAGGAAAAAAAACCCCTTTTCTAAATAAACTGACTTCCTTTCCAGCTCTTGCCCAAAGGAGAGGAAATGTCAGGCATTCACAAAGGCTGGGTGACATAACACTCTGACCTGCTCTAGGTGAGTGAGGTGCTGGATATCTGTTGCTCAGAGCCCAGCCTGACAGAGCCTCAGAGAATGTGCTTGCAAAGAGTTACTCGGTGCTGCATAATTACTCTAAACACCAAAAAAACCCGGCTCCTAAGATCACCATTTCAGTGGAAAAACCTCCATCCAGTCATCACACACCTGCAATCTTTGCCCACGTGAAGTTAAGCCATCAGTATAACCTTCACCCTGAGGTGGTGTTTCCTTTAACCTGAATAGAAGCTGTTGCTCAGATCACTTTGCATCTGACACTGTAGGGCTATAAATAACACATCCACAACACAACCTCCTACTCACTTGCATTTGATTAAAATAAAGTCAACTAAAAGGTAGACCACCTTTGAAATGGAAACAAATGGATGCAGAAGGGTTGAAGACTTAAAAGCCTGAGAACTGCTGAGCTAGTTACTCTCAGGCTGTCAGCTCCACCCCTGTCCTGGTATCACGAGCAATGTTTCTGCATAATCACCGAAACAAAAATCAAAGCAAAAGAATTTTTTTTTAGGAGGGTGTGGGATTGAGAAAAACACAGAAATATAACAATAATAATACCACCACCACCACCAGGGACCAGCTTAACCACATTAACATACTCACTTATGACTGACAGAAGGTGATACGCAAGCTCCTAAAAAGACAAGACAAGACAAAACCGGGTAGAACAAAAATGGAACAAAGCAAATCATCAGCCCCTGCCTTGCCCCAGGCCGGCAGCACAGTTCACTGGCAGGCTGGCTAGGAGATGGCTAAGCCTTGTAACTCCTGGCCTTCCTCCTTTTAAGAGGAACTCAATTTATAGCCAATTTCTGAATTCCAGATATGAGAAACTGGAAAAACTGATATAGATTGAGTCTCCTGGTTTTAGGCAGCACAGCTTGGTTTTAATATTGACCCAGCTGACTGGCAAAGAATCATCTGCAAACAGCAAAGAAGATTAAGAACTGAAGTGTGGTAGCAACTTCATTTCCAAATCCTTCTGCAACACAGGAAAACTCCCAGTGCAGTTCACCACACAGAGGAGAGTGGGGAGCAAAAAATATCCAAGTTCTGTTCAAAGAAAGAAAAGCGTAGGCGTGTGAGGCTTGTACTGATTTATTACTGGCTTATCTGCAGCTAACATATAAAACCAGCTATAAAAGCAACAGATGTAAAGGATTTTCCATCTTAAAAATCTTTGCACACTCTTCTTTCCTAGAAGGTATAAAGACTCAAAGTGGATTTTTCAATTTGCACAAATGCCTGCAGAAGTATAACAAAAAGGAAAGAAATGTTAAGGCGGAAAAAAAAAAAATCCAAATCAAACCCAAAACCAGACCTGCTCTCCCTCTCACCTAAACACAAATAATGTAACAAGGGCCCTTGCATTGAAGTACAAATCCTAAATACAAAAACTCTAAGCTTCATTGTTTGGGAAACTAAATTAAAGTTCACTGAGAGGCATGTAATATAAAGAGCAATGTTTGGAATTGTTGCTAATAAGGACATCTTTATGTTCAAATATTGTAAATATTTATATCACATTTAAAGTTCTAAGCCTAACCACTGATTTTCATATATCACACCAGATTCAACTGACTGTTAAAAGGATCTTTCTCAGCAGTCAATTATTCATTAACCTCCTAAAAACATTCAAAGAAGGCACAATTTATTTCAGGGAAGAATGGGAAATTGTAATTATAAAGACATCTGAATTTAGTATTTCTTTAAGACAGAAAAAAAACATAAGGCAATGAGACAGTTAGTCAGCCAACACCAGAATGAGCCTCAGAGGGACATTATTTTTGACATTGAAAGAGACATACGATCACAGCATTCGCAAATCAACATTTTCAACTAATGAACATATGCCCAGCGGAAGGAGGACCTTACATTCAAAACGCTCCTGCAGGCTGTGAAACAAGTTAGCCTAGACCTGACACCTCAGTTATGCTTCCACTTAGTGACTGACCACACTGTTTCTCCTTCAACAAAACATGTTGAAATGTTAAAGGAGCCAAATGGACATTTGTACCACTGCAAGCATTGCCACAAGTAACAGACAAGGCTTAACTAAAACAAGAGTACAACGTATAGCCAGCCACCCTAAGAATGTGTTTCTCTTAATTATATCTCTCACCAACAGGTATTTCACATCAAACAGTAGAAAGTGTTGCTTTTCCAGCCTCTTCCTTCCATGGTTTCACACGTAAACCACTAAGTGACTATGTGCTACAGCATATTCAGTCAGTTAATATTTATCCACATTTACACTACCTAGCTTGTATCACCAAAGGAATCTAATATAAAAAGCTCTCTCAAAATCTCTATCAGTCTCTTCCTGTTTGCTTAGGGGCTGCCAGCTCCCGAGACAGGATAGAGCAGCTCTGTATGGATCCACAGCAATACTCTACCCCAGCTCAAGAAAGCAGCAAATAAAAAGTAAGTGAGAATCCTTGCTCTGAAATGAGATGGTGAATTTACCAAGGTATGAACATGGCTTGTAATACTCTCTCACTATAAAGTGGTCTGGGTTTCTCTTACACATCTTGCCAGAAAGGTGGTGGCCTGCAGGAAGAGCACTTTATCTCCTGACTCCTATGACTCAAGCAAGGCAACTGCAACTGGCCCATGGATTTTGGAAATGATTTATATGCTTCAAAACAAGGGGAAACTACACATATTTGAGTATCAGTAAGCATCAGAACACAGCTGACATCTATTGCAGTCACTCTCCAAAAACTAGGTTAATTAAAGATATCCAGCCTCTTAAAGATTCATAAGTTGGGCCCTACAGCAGCTGAAGCAAGTTTTCTGAAGTTTGGATGATTAGAAGATGATAGCAACAAGGAATATTTGAGACCTTATTTTATTCTGAATTTGACAGAACTAAAATATCACATTAATTAAAAACATGTCTGAAAACAGCTAACTGCAAAATTCTCTGGGGTATGATCAACACCACCGCTGTTTGCTGCTGGGACACTCACACTATTTGATTCCCTTTTCGGGAAAGTGGGCTAGATTTCTTCCACTTAAGTGAGCTCATTCAAATTTTTTTTTTTTTTCAGTGAGCACAGAAAATCATTTTGGAATTAAAGAGTTTGGAATTTAAGAGTGGTGTTTTTTTTTGTTTTTTTTTTTTTTTTTTTTTTTTTTTTTTTTTTTTTTTTTTTTTTTTTTTTTTAAAAACACACACAAAAAACTACTGCATGCTCTAGGAAATGACAAGTAAGAGCAGAAATTAGCAGTCTCCAGCAAGAGGGTTGTGGTTGTTGTGGTTCTTTCTGCAAATGCACATGACTGAGAACATCTTGTGCACACTGGATCTGACCACAGGCCACCTGGGAGAAGCTGTGCATACCCACTGTGTAATGAACAGCATCCCTCTAGCACAGCAGTTTGTTAGGTATTTACACAAAAGCCAACCCACCTCAGGCTCTCATCCCTGCCCCAGGTCCTGGGGCTGCTTAGACACTGAGCACATGATGGAGGTTATGTGGGGAACAGAGCACACAGCGAGATCAGGAGCCGGAGATGAAACAGGGAGAGCAGGGACGGGAAGATGATGGCAGCAATCAGAGGCACCTTCTCTAATTATTAAGTGCAAAACAAATACCTGAGTTCAGGGCTAAACCTACCACACCACGCATCACTACTGTTTCAACAGAAAGCTGTTAAATTATGCCAGAAAGACTATTCACTATGCAAGCCTGGGGAATGATGTTTGTCACCAAAACACCACAGGTATGGCAGAGGAGACACTTATGTTCGTGACATTTGATCCTCACCACATTCCTTGGCAGACGAGCAACCAAAGCTGTGAATTCCCAAATACATGGGCAAACATAGATGAGATGAGGTGGGCAGGTATACTTTTCCTAATGCTTTAAGATAATTGGTGATGTCTGAAAGCTTTATAGGAGATTTTTTGATTAAGCACTCCATAAAAGATCATAAAAGAGTATTACAGTACCAGCATTTTCCACACATACTACTCCTTGAATTAAAACAAATCCCTATAATAAGGTATACACAAAGGGTATGAAGACACAAAGCCCAAGATCTAATGCACTTTATATAGGATTAGAAAACCAAAGCCATGGCCAAAAAATTAAGTTCTCAGTGACTGCAGTGCATTCCCCACAAGAAGCTCACTACAAAGTGCTATATGAGCTCCAAAAGCAATGTCTCTTAGAGCAAACATAACACCCTGGAACACTAAGGGGCTTAACATCTTTAGACTGAAATAAGGAGAAATAATTTCTTAGTACATTTACAATGCTGGCAACACAGCTGATTTCTGTATCTTATGTTAGAAAACAAAGGCATACCAATCTGTGGTGTTACAGACTTAGTGCTGTGGGCCAAATCTGCTCCTAGTCCAAAGGCATAGATCTGAGTCTTAGTAAATAATCCCCCAAAAGAAGCAGCCTGCCCTGCCCTTTTTCTCTCTTCCCATTTTCTTTTGTGTTAGTTGTTTGATGCTGTGTTTTCCCAAATCTAGGCTTGGCACAGTGTGCATTTGAAATGCTTCAGCAGCCACCACCAGACGCCTCTTTGAGAGAGGCCAAAGTCTCCTCTGGGATAGCTCTTCCAAAGAGTAAGATCCTCCTCTCTTAAGTCTCATAAGCAGAAACAGAGGTAAATTACTAAAGAAGTGAGAATTTAGAGAAGAGGAACCAGATGGAGGATGTATTCTTCATGGGAAATCAAAGGACACAAATGGTGCTGTGAAGGAATTAAGACAGTTCTCTTCCTAAGGGGCATCCTTGAAAATACTAGCCAAAATATAAAATTTGCCTATTTCGTTGGTAGGATCCTGCTTATTTCCAAAACCAGGCACCATGCAAGGTGTCTGCACTGAGTAGAGCCATGGAGTGAGCAAAGGGAAGCATTCTTGTTCAGAGATCAGTCTTCTCTTCCAAAGGAGCTGCATCCCAATCAGCCTGGCACCCAGCCACTTCCCACAGCCAAATCCCATACACGGCCCCAAACATTCCTTGCTTCTAGTGCAGATTTACCATCCTTTGTACCAATTTTATAGCTATGGCTAAGTTGTTTCCGGCACTGAGAACACTTGGGTCTCTATACAGTCTGCAAGGCAGACCTACACTCCTATTTTCAGCATCTATAGCCTGTTGAAATCCTAAAGTGCTCTAAAGTAAGCTGATGGTGCTATGGTGACCTTTGACTTTGCAAGTTCATTCAGACATCACCAAAAAAAAAGTAAAATAAATTTAAAATCAAGGAACAGTTAAAGATCAGGAACAATACTTAAGACTGAGACCATTCGTGTTTTTATCCCAGAGAAATTCAACACATGAAAAAAAAATATTCTTATCCTTTCTTCCTAAACCACTGCTTCTCCTTTCTCCACAGGGCACACACCCACACACAGAGATAAACATTTAATGACCTTTCTCATTCCCAAACTCTTGACAGAGGACTTGTGCCATTCTGCCCACAAACACCACTCTAATAGTCTTCCCTGATGCAAGAACTACTGCACACCACAGGAGTCAGATAAGGGACAAAGATAAATTTAGAAAGCCAAATACACTGAAAGAAATTTCTGTTGTTGCTCTCCTGCACCCTGAAGTGACCTGGGCATTCCCAAGAGATGCTCCTTCTTACACAACCAGCAGTTGGTAAAGGGCTCCAGTTTCAACCTGCTGACAAGTTAAGTGCATTGCAGAGATACCATATAGTCCAAGAAAACCTCACTTTTTTTCCCGACATTCTCCCTTGCCATTTACTTTTTGACTTCAGTACTGCACTGCACTACCTAGGACTAGTCTTCCTTTCAAGAACACCTATTCAGGTGTGCTGTTTTTCATCTGGAGATAGTTCAGGTATGACAGTTGGCTGATTTTTATTTTAAGAAAAGGTTAACAGGCAAAAGAAAGAGCTGCTGTGGTGGGTGGTGGTTTAGGGAGTGAGGGGAAACCCTCTAAATTCAAATCACTGTTCTGCACTTTTACAGTTAGAATTAAATCAGAGTTATTTGAATCTCTAAATCAAATCTTCTTAATTCTACATTTGAAACATGGTACTTTTACCATAAATTAAATTAATTCTAAAAAAAAAAAAACCCACTAAATTAATTCCAAACACTGTTCAAGCAAACAATAGTTTGCTTCTCAAAGATTTAAAGCAAGTCAGACGTTGAGCTTGCAGAAGCCATAGACCAATGCAAACAAGGGTTTGCAGAAGGTCTAACTCAGCTTTTCACAGTTACACTTTTACCCAAATGGCCAAAATACAGTTTGTAAATTTAAGTTTGCTTAAATTAACATATTATTATGGGCTTCGAACTCGCCACTGAAAGGAAGCTGTGGGAATGGGGAAGTTCCAGGATGTGGAAAGCTTATACTTCTCTTCCCTCCGGTATTCACTATGTTATCTGCTATATCTAAACTCTGAAGGGCATGGTGACCAGAAAAAAAAAGTCACAATGCTTCCTTTGTTTAATGACACTGGGTAACTTGAAAGAACAAAACCATATTTCAGTAAACTTCTATTTTGCCCAAAGAGAAGATCATTTGAACAAGCTTTTGTTTCACTAATAATCAGTCTTTAAATGAAGTGCTTTTTAATTTCATTTTCTATCCAAGTGCAGCTTGGCAAAGACTACCAGGAAAAAACAACCATTAATCAGGGATCTAAGCAAGTGTACACTGAGCCCTACAACTACTTCAGTAAGCATGTGTACACACACAGCATGCACCCACCCAGTTCTCCAGGAATAGTGCCAAATGAATGTGAAAACTATATTTAATTACAAGTCAACACATCTGAATTACTACCAGCCAGTTATCACCTACTTCCTCTTGAAACGCATCTTAAATAAAAAAATTCCGACTTTACCCTAAAGTTTCAGCCTTGCTTTCTGAAGACAAGAATATAAAATCTATAGCCAAATCCTTGACATTCTTCACACCAAATATCTTGCCTGCTTCAAGATGTGATCCAAAAATGGGATTTGGAGTCAGCAGCAGGAACCACCTTGTACACTGACTAGCAGACCTGCTGCAATTTTTCTGTATTATGTGAAGCACTCTGCCTACTTAGTGTCCTCCCTTTCCCATCAACTATTTCTTGACTTCTGGCAAACAGACAAAACATTCAAGACCTTTGCATTTTAAAACTGCTCTGTGTATCCTTTCTTTACAGACACAGGAAGGTTTTCTGGCTCAGATGTTGATGGTTGTCACTAGCCATGTTAAAAAACGTCGAGCAAGGCTTTAGACCTTGCTTCTTTCAGACAGCAAAGCCTTAGACTTGATGCTAAGTTAAAAAAATAAATAATTTTTAAAAAGCAGCAACAAACAGTCAGGTATGCAAAACCAGTCACAATTCTCTTAACACAGCCAGCCAAGTTCCATGCTGGACAGGACTTGGACAATATTATCCAAGGCAGGACAGCAGCATCTGACTGGTACAATTACGGTGGTGGACAGTTGAGAATGGACCAAAGTTGTCTTCCTCTGAAGAGGAGGGATATTAAAAAACTTAAAATAGCCTTCAAATGTTCTTGTGCATGTAAAGGAGATTTTTCAGAGTGAAACTGTACTGAATAAACATATCAAGCCACGTGGTTGCAGCCTGCCTCTGATCCCACAAAAGCCATCTTAAATCCAGACTTACTTAATCATAAACCCACAACCCTAATATTGTTGCACATGGTAACTATATTTTGCTGATGTGATTTTCATTGAGACAAAGAGCTGTGCAGCCATGGCGCAGTGAGGGGAGGCCTTGCAGCTGCTGTAACTTCCCACATTTTCTCACACTAGAAAAGCTCTTCCTCAATTAGTTGGGGGGTGGCTGTTTATTTCACTGCTTTGGCATTTAATGTTTGGAGATATAAGAAAGAATGTTCAGAAACAGCAACTCCATATGAAGCATTTAACATGCATTAAAGGTAAAAAAAGGAAAAGGCTCTGACATTTCAGAAGCGAAAATCAACAGTACACAACTAAAACCACACAAACCCAAGCTAACACGTAAAATGCAGTTATAGAGCAAATTACACTTTTGACAGGAAGATTAGACAAGTGTATTTAAATTCAATAAATAAAATTTAAATTCACCCATGTGTGGATTCACCACATTTTCCCTCTTTAAATACATCCCAAAGCAGACTCACTCCATTTCTCAACACAGTCTTATGGCCAGGCAGGTAAATTCAGCACAGTTTGGTGATCACAACACATTCTTCTCATCCTCAGGTTTAAGGGGAAATCCAAAGATAAACAAGAAATTACATATCCTCACAAACAGCCTATTTCCAGCCTGTTCTAAAGGAACAAAAGGGAACCAATACGCTTGCATTCATGTGGGTTTGGTTTTGACCTTCTGAAAGACGAGTTTCAGACAAGCGAATGAGCCAAACGTACATCAGTAAAAATCTGAAATACAGAGATTCTACAAACTATGGTGAACTCTGAAAAAGCTTTAACAAACAGCATTTTGACTTTCCTTCTCAAGATCATCTTCACTCCCCTAGCAGCGAGGCAGAAAAAAAAGCTGCAGCCTTGCTTTGGTATCAGTCAACACTTAGAGTTCCCAAAGCAGCCTAAGAAAGAGAGGTTTTAAGCATATTGTAAGCAGTATATGAGAAGCCAAAGAAAATGTGTAAAGCCCATGGCAACCATTTGCTGGTACGGAACCTCAGAAACACTGTATGGATAATTATGGGCATCACTCTGACATTTCTCTTGCACCAGCACAACATCTAAAGGGAGCCCAAAGATAGGACTGGGAACTAATCTGGGATCGAATGGGACCATACCATCTTCTCCATTTCAGCTCCTCAAGATCAGGAAACAGAGGTCTCTGCCATGTTTGAGAGGAAGTTTAAAGGACATAACTCACAGGAGACTTCCCTCAGGGAAGAACCCACTGAGAGACTGAGGTTCGGGAAAGACATGGAGTGCTGACAGGCAATGGTCTTTGTTTGAAGGAGTCAGACACTTCGCTGTAACTGCTGTGCTGCTCCTTTCTCAACACAGCTGCCACATTTGGATGTATTTTTTCCACAGACACCAACCATCTCTGGCCAACAGGTTATCTCCACCTGCACCAGTGACCAAATAATCTCCATCAGACTTCATATGAGCCAGGCACCCCAAGACCTGCCCAGCACTGGTTTCAGTAAAGTCTCCTGTGAACCAAGTCAGAACAGCCACCAGCCTCAGAGTTCCACACCTACGTATTTAACCTAAAAGGAGAGGCTACTTCCTTTCATCTCCAGGCTGTGCTACTACTTCTTTTATTCAGCTGCCTTTAGTGGACTCTTCTGCTCCAGCAACGGGAAATATTTCATATCACAGCAGTTTGCCCAGGAAGCTTCAAGACACACAAGCATTTTCTAGCCCTGTCAGCCATGTAATGAGGTTTCAACATTAGAGTTTAGTTTGCAGAGTCGTCAGGTCAGTCATTGCCTTGGTTACACATAGGCCTGTACAGGGTTTTAAGTGAAACCCCAGTGGTCACCTACACAGGACGAGGGTATGGGCTGAGATCTTGTTTACAGGAGCACTCAATGTTCAAACCTGTGGAAACTTGGCAATGGTGAGCAAAGCTTAAATGCCTTATGAGCTTTTACCTATTTAGCTGGTTACTTTTAAAGCACATGCAAGTCCCTCCTCCTGCCCTTCAGCTGAAGCTGAGAGTCCTCTGAAGGTGCTGAATGCCAAGCATGTCGGAATTACTGGGATGGTATTGCCCTGAAACAACACACATAGCTGGGCCAATGTACCCTGCCCTGCAGGTCTGCTGACCTCTCTGATTTCAGATATACTTCCTCATTGATTTCTCCTTCTGACTTCCCAGATTTCAAGCCTGGTAAGAACTGGCTTTAGAAAGAAGGTCAAGGTAATGACGAGGAGCTGCATGCCAAGTTTGTGGTGTGTTGACGGCAGAGAGCCTTGTAAACAAAGGAGGCTGAACCAAATCATGAAGGGATCCATGATTCACCATGGTATATATGGTACTTGGGGCAGCCCACATCTTGTCCAAAAGCTCAGCTTTCACTGCAAGTTAGGACTCAGAAGAAGGCAGGCATCTTCTCCATCCCAACTGTGCTGGTCCTCAAGTCCTATTCTTCTCTCTGGATGGCTTCTGCTGCTTGTAAGCAGAGCCACTAACAAAGCCTGAACCATGCCAGATCCTTCCTTCACCTTGAGGAAAACCTTGAGGATTTTGTCTTGCTTTTGTGTGACTGAATCTGGTCAACAGGCTCATAAGTGATGTGAACACAGGGAAAAGAGAAAGCAGTGGAGCAAGGAGGAGGATATACTGTGACCGAATGGGCTACATTAGTTGATCTTTCTTAGGATAACAAGCCTTAAAAAAAAGTAGTTACATGGAATGACAAGCACCTTGGCCTGAAGACAGAAAATTTAAGGCAAAGTTGGGAAATTCGGAATACTGTTTCTGACTTTGGTCTGTGCTAGAACCATGCAGCAAGACTTCATTCAGAATATTTTCTTTACATGGCAAGTCTCCTCCTGACACAGCCACAGAAGACAAGCTACAGAGCTGCTTTTAAACCACAAAGCCAGAGAAAGGGTACTCCTAAAGAAAATGCTCATTGCTCCCGTGGGAGTTGTCATACCTTTAAGATCGAGTGCTCTGGCCTTCTTGGCATATGAAGGAGACCTGCCAGCATGTTTAAAATGGTTTGGTTCTGATTAACACTAATTTACTCTGTCACTGACTTGAGTAAGCCATGAAACTTGCCTGAAAGAACCACATCCAAAACGCACATTTGAGATCTGTGCTCCCAGAATTAGCTACCAAACCACTAGAAATATCCATAATTTAGCCTTGGTGTACCAAGGGCAGACATTATCCTCTGATGCCCACCTAGTCCCTGCAATTACCTGCAATTACCCCTACATTTGCTACTTGTTTTCTAATGAAGAATTTGGTCTTAAGAGTATAGAATCAGTCAATAGAAAAAAATTAGAGAAAGTTGGAATAAATAAAGAAGAAAATTATTTTTCCCTGAGATCAAGCTGGTTTGGTATTTCAGAAAAGAATCTGCAGTTAGTAAATACAATATGAGATAATATGTACTATGAAGAAGGGAGAATACATTGGCAGCACAGAGCATGAAATGATATGGGCAATTTGGCTGACAGCAGGAAAGATTGTTTGGCTTAAATAAAAAGAAGTATTAAATGTTTGCCTGTGCCAAGAAAGCTTGACCCCTGCTTTTGAGAAGGATATAAAAATTGGTTCAACAATTTAACAAAGTTTCAATTATGTAGTACTTAAAACCTGGAAAAAACCCACAACCCTTTATACTTACTACTTGCTAAACTCTGCTCAATCCCTGCAAGCATGTTTGCTCAACACTCTTAGCACTGCAAACACAACACCAGGAAAAATTTCTTTCCCTCTCCACTTCTGCAGGGGTTCTCCACCCTCTGCAGGGTTCGTTCAATACTGTCACAGACTATCAGTTCTGTCTGGCACAGGGTAAAACTAAAGCTAAAGAAAATATTTTCCCCATTCTCTCCGAAGGCTTAGTGGTACAGATAAGCTAGCAAACTGAATTTCACTTCAGCACTTCAGAAGAAGGTTAAAGACCCTACAGTAACACTCTGAAAAAGAAGTACTTTTTGCAACAGTTCAGTGTGACGATGCCCAGAAGAGTACAGAGAACTTAGAGCATAAGGCAAACCCAGTCCAATACCTGTATTTCTGCTTCAATTCTGTCAGTCCCAGTCCTCCTACTTATACAAGTGTCTATAAGCATTTACCTTGAAGGAATAACAGTGTTGTCTTACATAAATAATGAACACTTCAGTAGGAGACAGAGTCCAAACGGGGAACCAAAATTAAGAACAAATAAAACAAAAGGGGAAAAAAAAATACAAAAAACCCCAGTGAACTAACATGCTTTGTCAAGCTGGCAGCCAAGCAAGTTGTCTTCCCTGCACTATCCCCTTACAGTCAATCATCTGATTTCGCTTGAGCTGCTTTTATTTCACATATAACCATTACCTCTGCTCACAGGTACATGATGATTGCTAATAAAAAAGGCATGAGAAATTAAGTCAAATAACAGAGACGTAGTATGCAAGACACCAGTTTTTTACAATGCCAACTATATGACAAACACAGAGAGAAATATATTGCAGCTATGAGCAAAAACCCCACAAACCCATAGCCAACCCACATGCAGTGGTTTGTTTGGGAAGCTTTTCTGGGGTTTCTGAGGTTTTTCGTAGTTTTTTTTGTTTGGGTTTTGTTGGGGGGTTTGGTTGGTTGGTTTGGGGTTTTTTAAGAGTTTTTTTTCTTTCTCATTTGCAAGCCAATAGACTTGCAAGATCAGAGTTTGCTGATGCCTCTTGATTATGATCCAGAGCAACCTTTTCTCCCCACACATAAAAAACTTGCAGCGGGTAGAGAATCTCACCCTGAACATGATGCAATTGCAGTTTATGTACACCTCACCTGTACATGAAGCAATCAGCCAATTTACATCCAGTTACTTCAGGTGGCTTTGCATACTTGCCAAAGAGCCCACAAGCTGCTGGGAGTGAGGGATTTCAAATATCACATCAGATCACTGCTTACAGGCCAGCATGCAAACTGTAGTGTAATAACACTGTAAATTTTAAGTTACAAGAATGAAAGCATTTAATTGTTCCCACAGTCAACCTGCCTGCATTATGTTGGGCTACAGGTTGGACTGAAAGAAGTTAAAAAAAGAAAAAAGTTTCATTTTCTGAATGGCAGTCCATAAGAAAAGCATATAAGTTTAAGGAAAGGCTTCATGTTTGAAATTACACACTTTTCCCTCAGGAGTTTTTCCCAATTTTAATGAAGAGGGAATGGAACAACCCCGAAGAGCAGGTAAAAAATGTAGGCAAAACTACAAAAATGTTTGGTTAACAACCCACTGATTCTCACCTTTAAAAAAATCTAAATGATGCTGCAATCAAGAATGTTATCATGTAATAACAAGAAGAGGACATAAACAATCTAGATCCTCGCAGAAAGTACATCTCTTCAGAGACACTGTGTCAAAACCCTACATGCGTGGAGGGCTCTGACCCTGCAGGACACTGGAAGCTACAAGCACAGAGGATTCAGACATTTCTCTTTCACCCATTCCTTTGGGCCACATGAACAGTAACGGGCTTCTGTGCAAAACTAGAAGTGACATAAAACCAGAGCCTTGCAAAATTAGCTGGAACACTAAGAGCAAGAAGCCTAAAATACATCAGACAAAGAAGTGCCTGAATTCATCAGATGGTGAGCAAAGGTAAATGTAGGCTCCTACAATTTGAAAGACTACATGCAATGGACCAGGCTATATCAAACAACCACAGCATTGTCCCAGGACAGAAGACCACATGAAAATGCAGAAAGACCAGGAAGATGTCTAAACTGAACAAATAGAACGTCATCCACCAAACACAGAGCATTCCAAAGCTGCAGCAACAGGAGATGTCAATGATAACTACTTAGTTCTTGAGTTCAGAGTTAGGCATTAAATTTTTTCCCAGGTGATGTAGGTAGGGACAACTCCAACCCAAATAATTTTGGGGAAAAAACATGTGTGCTTACTTGCCCACTTTCACATGAGGTCTCTGTAGTGTCTCCCAGGCTAAGTATAATAATGAGAAAGACCTGTGGCTTCCACTGTAGGCCCTGCATGATAGTCTTCCCCTTTGCAGAAAGCCATTCACATTTTATCTGCTTACCTATTTGCACCCCTGTTGTCCTTCCTCCACTGCTGGTTGAGATTCAGACTCTCTTGCAGTGTGGAAACCAAGATACTGCCAAGAAGCATGACTGAATATAAATGAATTTATCAAAAATGAAGGAAGCCTAAAATACTATCACAACCTGAATGTTCCAAATAAATGTTTCTTATCCCTGAATCAGCATATTTTACAGCTCTCTGTATAGCTTTCTTTTCCCGTTACTGCTTCAGATGAGCTCTGCATCATATGAGATATTGGTATCAAGTGCACACAGAACAACTTCTCAGGAAGAGACTTCTTCCACACTTCCCCCAACCTTCCCAAGTATACCTAATACAGATCTGTTCAAACTAAGATTTTCATTTAAGACTGAAACCAATTCTCATTCTTCAATGAAAAGTTTCCTCTCTTTTTTTTTTTAAAGTTTCTGTTAAAGACTTCTTTAAACATTATTTAAACATTATTTAAAAACAGATCAACCAACTTCTAAATTTAGAGTTTTTGCTCAGATGATCTTCCAAAAATATTCACATACATTTTTCTATTCATGTCTGTGTCAAAGTTACTTGGAAAATAATTAGCAGTATCTTCTTTGTTGTGGCTGTCTAGGAGCTATATATACATGCAGAATGGCAGAAGTTTCCTGGGTCATTTCTAGTTCATTCCATTTCTGGCTCTAAAAATCCCCACCCACACAATGATTATTATTAATTAATATATGAACGAGAGAGAGAAGTGGGGTCATGGGGAGGGGAGAACAGAGAAGTGCACAGAAAAGCATCTTCATCCTAGGGAACATGTCCCCTTACAGCTTCAAGCATATTGACTACTATCTGAATGCAAACTGACTTCTATTCAAGCCATAACACTTCTCAGAATTAAATCACACTGCTGTAACATCTGAGCTTGTCATCAGTTAAGGCAAGACCTTCAGGTTCACAAGGAGAGAGATACTGACTGAAGCACTACAAATGACAAACAGAGAACAGACTTAACAGCATTAAAGAAACTCTGCAAAACCCGGTTCTTGAACCTTTGCTGTTGTGGAATGCTTTCCACAACAGCATAAAAAAAGACCAAAATAAACAGGAGCAAAACCTCATCACTCACTCATTCTAAAGCTCTCAACACATCATTTACCTCTGCTCTGAAATGCAGAGGATGTATGCCATTGACCACGCTCTAGTCTAGCAAGAGACGCAGGGCTCTCACCTCCTTTAAACAGAGTCAGAAAATAGACTGTTAAACAGAAATGGTCAAAACCCCAGAAACTGTGAACTAAAGGAGGAAAACATTAGTTTTTAAAACACTGATGGAAACAGATTCAAGCATATATGCATTCAACAGCTGAAAACAGAGCTGATGCAAGAAAGGGACACGCAGGAGTCTGGCACCTCAGAAAAGTCAGATATATACATTTACAGGACAAACAGCAGGGAGAAAAACAAATGAGAAAACCAGGGGAAGTTATAAGACAGCAGGAAATGGTTCCAGATTTACAGCAGTCTATTAACTGGCACTGCTGTTATCTATTGCTAATACCTAAATCCTATTTCATTTAAGCTACTAAAAAATGAGTACAAAGCTGACGAATGCCTGGCATCATCCTTATGCAGAAGATGCTGATGTGAACTGAGACAGCCACCAGCACTGAGCTAATTGAGACTCTGTGGTCTTTTCCCAAGACCATGACTATAATTTTAGCTCATTACAGCCTGCACTGGGGTGTGTTCAGTTTACATCTTTGCATACTCTTTTAATATTTTGATGAATTATTTAGTTCCAATGACAAGCCCTTTTTGCATTCAGGCATTTTCTCCTCAAGACTCTTGATGCAGCCCCAAAGTATTGAACTGGAAGACACCCAATTGTGGCTTTCAGCTGCTCCTCCCTCCTCTCCTCATATTTTACCCAATTTGTAAAAAGTAGAATGCAAAACATAGGTCAGCTCAGGACCTACAGCAAGATGCATGGTGGAGCTAGAGAACAAAGGAAAGGTAAATTGCTTTTACCTCCCTGAAAAGCATGCTCACATTATGCACCTTCCCAAACACCCAGCATGCACTGGAAGGTTTGCATGAAGCATGCACAGAGGGGGTTCACTGGGGACTCGGTTCCACTAAGGAGCCAAGTGGCAGATCTGTCAGGATCAGCCCTGAGACTGCAGGGTTTCCTCTTTACAGTATCTTCCAGCTGTACAGACAGGTCCTGTTGTGGGGATTGCTGCCTTACCAACAGCCTCACCCGGCATCATTTGCACTGGATCCACTCACTTATGGGTGCTCCCTGAGTGTCTGTCACTGGCAGATGGCACCTAGCTCTTCCTCTTGCCTCTGGCATCCCCTCCCAGAAGGGCACGTTACCTTGCAGATGACAGCACCTGCTGTCATTTGATATAGCAGTGAACCAGCTGATTTCTTGTACACACAGAAGCAAATCCTCCACTGCAATGCACAGGAGAGATTCCACCCAAATTCATATGGCCAGGGCAGAGAAGGTGCTTCAAGGGCATTTTCTTATTTAAAAAAGAAGGTACCATTATAGCGTGCACTTGGTATAAGTGTAATAACAAGTATAAATAAGTATAACAAACACCCTTCCTCCTCCAATTCTGAGGTAAACTCGAATTTCTCCCCAAACTGCATGGAAAAGAACCTCATGAATATCCACTCAGCCATCTCTGGCATTCAAAAAAATTCATTCCCTGCTTTAGTCATCAGCCTGACCACAAGGAAGCTCTGCACTACGGCTGCTGAAGTCCTTCCACACGCAGCACGCGCACTCCCTGCAATATGAAAACTATACCACGTTTCCAAATAGCATCACAGGTTGTTTACAGAGACAGGCTGACTAAAGATATTTTTATCCTCATCTCCCAAGACCAATTTATAATTAGTACAGCCTTTGAACAAGATGCACTTGCAGCACAGTATCAACATGCTGACTCAAAATAGGGCTTCTTGTAGTGTTGGTGGGCCCCCAGGACAGCTCTTCTCAATGGTTTTTGGTACAGAGGGCTGGGCCACAACAATAACAGACACAGGCCTGCTGCAGGGCACAGCATGGCCAAGGAGCTGTGCAGTGAAGGAAAACACCTTGCAGGTCAAGCTGAGAAGCTCTCCAAGAGGAGGTATTCCTTCTGCAAGAGGATGATGCAGCTGCCACTGCTGCTCTCTCTGGCCTCTGTACCACTGGTCTGACATAAAAAGAGATTCTTCCATTTCATGAATATCCTTGGACTTGCTTTGCTGTGATGCCAACACACGAAAGCTGCTCTACAGAAGCACTTCCACAGCCCTGAAAGTGTGTTTCCATGCAGTTCACATCACAGCATCCCTCCTGTATCCCCAAAGATTCCCTACAGTTCTGCTGCTCATCTCAGAGGGTGCCAGCCACATCCCCTCGGAAGTGCCCCCAAGTGCAAAGTCTCAAACATAGGTGGCTGCCATAATGCTTTCCCACAGCATACAGATACAGCATTCCAGCTAAACAAAGGCTCTCTTGTGCTACTACTGCATGGCCTGAAACAGGGTGAAAAGAGCATACCATGGGATATGGCTGCCAGGAAGTTAGGGAGAGGCATGAGTGGGTAGGAAAGCAGAGAAAGGGAGCCAGATGAGGGTGAAAAACAGGCAATCTGGATCGAGCTGCCTCTTCTTCCCCCCAGCTTGGTTATAGTAAAATACCTAGGCACCCACAAAGCACAGCACTTTGCTTGCCTCTCTGCATTTCTGAACAGGACAGCTGAAGAGCTATAACAGAGCAAAGGAAGCCTCTGGGGTTCCATCTGCTCTGTGGTGCTCCTCCTGTGAGTCCTCCCACTCCTTTGGGGGCAGGGAATGAGCAGGCACCACCCAAAGGACAGCATCCCAAACTACCCCCCTCCAGAGGGCAAGGGAACCAAAGATAAGGCAAACTTTTCAAGTTTCATTGGTGGAATAATGAAATTATAACTCTTCTGTTTGCTCAGAACCATCGATTGTCAAGGCAAGTAGTTTCACTCAGCAATTAACCTTCCCAAATAAGTCCACACAGAAACACACAAAAAAACCCAAAAAGCAAGGAGTAAAGCCCATAGACTGCAGCAACATCCATCCTGAATTCTCTTCTTCTTAAAAAAGAAAGTATGTGGGCTTAAATGCAAGGAGAAATATTTATGACAATCTAAGCAACCCCCCCAGACATAATTAGCAGCCTCACTTCATTCAATTATGAGGTCACCAAGACTTCTTTATATACTTCACCAACTTTTGCTATGGAAAAAAAAAAAAAAAAAAAAAAAAAAAGGCATCAGAAACCTCACAGCTGAAACCTGCAATAGGTTGACTTGGTTTCCTGGACTCCTTTGGCTTCAAATAAGTATTTGAAATGCCCTCAGGACAAACAAAGTTTGACACCTGCACCCAGGGCACTCTAGGACAGTTTTAACACAAGTGAAAAACCCAACCGAAAGAGCCACTGCAGCTGAACAGAGAAACAAACATTGTGCAGTGAGAACTGCTTAATTACATGTGCCCACACTCCTAATAACAAAATGTTGTCCCATGTTCATAAATGAGGCATTTCCAGACTACTGAAGGTCATCCCCCTATACTAGCTTTGCTCTTCTACCAGGCAAACACTTGCTCTGTTCTGCTGTCAGTTAGCCAAAGATTAGCATGATCACCTCCTAGAGCATGCTCTCTTACCACAAAACAACATTCATCTCTGCAAGCAAAACCCCTCATATTTTCAAGGAAGACAAAATATTAGGTGCATATATGAAAGAAATAGCACTTATTATCTCCCGTACATGGGGTAGTGCACACTTCTGGTCTGTAAATCAAGGTTTCTGAGACTTGAATTAGCCTTCAGTGCCCTCAAACCAACCTTACTTTGGTTGCCTTACTTTGCCTAAACCTTCATGACTGTAACAACTATAAAAAAGAGGAATAATGCCATAATATAGCCATAAGCTGAGAACATCTCAGATAGTAATTATAGACAATTGTAAGTTGCGTGGTGCACATCAAGCAGACAGGGAGAATGGATAAACTAATGCAAAGGGAAGTAAGAAGGACACCTTATGACCCCTACAATGCAGACAGAGCAGTATAAAGGTTTTTTTATAATTGTTTTGTTTTTGATGTAAAATCCAATGGCTTTACAACAAAAATTTAGTATTTCTGACGACTTAAAGTGTCACTGCAGCAAGAACAGGCCAAGATAAATTGTATACAGTGGCAATCCCAGAAATTTGTGTTCGAACACAGTTAAAATGAAGAACCTTGTATTTCTATGATCACCATAGGAATGATGATGACTTTATTCTGATGGGCCATCCTTCAATTGGTGGTGGATATTCTGCTGCAGACTTAAAAAAATTAAAAAAAAAAAAACAAAAAAAAAGTGCTCCAGACTGAAAAATAGTGCCATTTTTCCTCCTACCCGTCAATTCTAGCCAGTACTCATTGTGTGTGCAGTTAACAACAGCACCACAGGGAACGAAGAAGCACAGACCTGGTTTAACTGATTTTCTTTGCTGATTCAGAAAGAAAATGCCTGCTGGCGAGGCTGGGCAGTAGCCATACAACTGAGCTGTTCTATTACTTCTAGACAACCTGTACAACGTTGTTTGGAGACTGAAGAATGTCTCAACTGAATTAAAAACAGTTCAATGAGGCAGAAAAATATAACCTTTTGCCTCTGGAAAGCTGGGTTAAAAACACATTTTAAGCCATGGAGGTAAACATCATGTGGTCTTAACTGCATAGGCTGCTGCAAACAGGAAAAAAAACCACTACCCAAGGAAGACTCCATTTAGATGCAATTGGAAGTGCTGACAGATCCAAGTAACACCTCTCCATGCAAGGTCTCTCTCCAGAAAGCATGGGAAAGGCCCTGGACAGACTCAGCCCTTCACATGGGGGAAAGAGTTTATCCTCTAGACAGAAAGATTTGTGTTTTAAGGGTGTTTCCCCACTACCAGCTAAAGGCAGGCACGCAACAGCCCTTTCAGTCACCCACACGGCTTCTTTCATAGCCTAGTTCAGAGAAACCTGTCATTTACTATTGTTAGCTGTTAATGGACCAGCCCTCCAAGCTAATATAGAAGCAATTTGCAGAACAGCACTGGAGGTTTTATGTCTGAACCTGGCAGCACAGAAGGATTAAAAACACTCTTTATGAAGACATACGAACACATGGTCAAAGATGCAACAAGCCCCCTGCAGCACATTCTTCTGATACCACTTTGCTTTCAGGACAAGGTGGTAGACATGGGGATGTTAAGAGCGCATTAATCCTAGGCAAAAAGCCTGCAGTTTCCAAAGGGTAGATTAATTATTAAACCAGCAGCAATAAAAATATTCAGCAGTTCGAGACATGTTCCTATATTATAGGTGGATAAATGCTCCAATAACCTTGTAGTTCAATTTATAGATTCGCTCCCTCCTCCCTGCAGGTAGCAACACAGCCAGTTTGAACTCCACCATTTTCACCAATTTTCCTTTGTAAGAATGAATTAGAAAATATAGCTAAGAGGCATGCTGTACACAGTAGTAGCATTTTTCTCCCTCTTTCCACCTTCTTTCCTCTCGGCCCCCATAAGACTAGAATATGTTTACTTCACTGGTCAACAAACCAAAGAACGAATCATGACATTAAGAGCTTTTAAATACATCTACTTTCCTTTAAAATAATTGGGATGACACATACTGGGAGACTAAAGACTGGACTTGCTGGAGTTTGAACAGACACTCCTTAACACCCCGGCCTTTCAGAAGTCAGGTTAGTCACTAGAATACCTGAAATTCAGATATTCAGAATAGGGATGGGCACATATGCCCTCAGGTCATCGTAATTCTGGGGATGTCAGAACCCACGTACATGCAAAGATCACTTCATTCTGTGAATAAAAGCAGAGTATATCTTGTGTTCAAATGAGGAATAGTTGTTATTAACTGATAGGAATTAAGTTTCACATCAGCATATTCAATTCAACTGAACTCCAAACTACCAATTTATAAGCAGGAAATGCAAAAAGGCAAAAATAAAGTTTTCCAGCACTGGCTGTGCGTCACTGAGTTGAGCAACTCCAGCTAGCAGTATTTAACTTGGTTAAATCAAGAATCTGGTAGGGAGACTGGAATCTCATCAGTTTCTCAGCTGATTAATTTACTGTATTGTCTCTCGAAGGGAGGAGTTTGAAGTCTCTGATGTGTGTATCACTATACACTGTGAGTATTAAACAGGAGAGGACAAACAATTGCCAAGCTGGCTAGGCTCCAGTTGATCATCCTGCTTTGACTCAGATTCATCTGTGAGCTGCTGTTGAAAACCAATTGCTTGTTTAATGGGGCAGAAAGATGAAATCAATTTCAATATGCATCTCTAAAGTGTCCCTCTTACGGAAAAGTGATGCCTGAGGGAGTGAGAGACACATACATTTCCTTCTGATTGTGCCAGTTTCACTTCCAATTTGCTATCCCTACAGGTACCGAATTTAAAAATTATGTGAAGAAAGAAGTCGTAGCTGCATGCAAACCATCTCTCCTTGGTTCACAGCATTCTCGAGACACAGAGACAGAACTTCACCCCAGCCTCCAGGGAGGTGACAGCCATACACCCAAATGAGATTAGTTAACACTGACTCATCAGGTGTTTCATTAAGAAGCTGTGTCAGGGAAGAAACCAAATGCAGTGAGCAATGCTTGCACCAGCTCCTGTACCCTTGGGAAAAGTGGTGACTTCTGGGGTGGAGGACATTTCAGGGACAGATCACACTGGCATGACCGGGAAAGTCAGCCTAGGTCTGCCTCCAAACAAGCAAAAGCCATTAAGTGGCACTGCCAGGAAATCAGAATCAATAGTAAGGCAGACACACATACACATCCACACACATTATGTTCAGGTGAGGAGCATTGAAACCCAATCAAAAGGGATTTGCTGACTGCATTGCATCCCATAATCTTTTTCCATACCTACACTTAGAGGCAACAGCACCCTTTGGGACTTAAAACCTTCTTTCTCTTCTCTTTTAAACAATAAAAGTTTCCTAAGTTAAGAAATAATTCCAATTTACTTTCCAACTTGGAAATTAAAAAACTGCATTAACAGAGAATTTAGGATTTTTTATTTTGCTGTTGTGTTTTTTATAACAATTTCATGACAAAGTCTGCACACATGCAATGTATGTGATCCTTTGCTAAAATAAGAAACCAGAAAACAAAAATTTATGCTACTTTAGGAAAGCATAAGATATATCACAGCCTGGATCAGTGGTGAAAATGCCACCTCCACAACCCACCCACAGCGCCCCAGTGCTTTCCAGACACATTACATTAGTTTGTGGCTATCATACAAGGAAACATTCCTGTGTCACGCAGGTGCACGTGCACAGGTCTGTGTACCCGCTGTCCAGGCACAGCACAGTGCGTGGCTTTACACACAATTTCGGTGCGCCAGCCCATTTTTTGCAGTTACTTTGAAAGCAAACATTCCCAAAGGCATGGCTTGCTCCCTCTCTGTCCCTCACCACAGCACCACCAGCAGTGTCAGGGTGCTTAGTCCCACTAGAAGCCAGCTAATATCAATGCCCATGGACAGTTTACTGAGGCTCATCCTACAGCTCTCTCTGCCTTTTCAGTCAGAGGTTCCAGGTCCACAGAGAAAACACTTGGTGCCATGCCACAGTAGGGAATTTCTGTTGCTTAAGACAAGCTTAAGAGATCATGCATACACAAAAGTCTCCTCTTATGTCACATGACACGCATTAACATTGCAAAAAAGCACTCTAGCATACCAGAATTAAAAAGCCTGGGTTATCTCTTTGTCAATTGACCACCTGATCTCATACCATTTTTATCATCGCAGGGATAACTAAGTTTGCATTTGTGCTTCTTCACCACCCTATAGTTTGGGGATAAGGTACATAGAAAGATTAAATGTTTCCAAGTCCTGCAGAAAGGATACAAACGAATCAACAAAAAGCCAAAGCCAGCACTTGGGAATTTGTTTCAGTAAATTGCAGCAGCGTGCAGGACAGCAGGAGCGGGGTAGCATCGCATCTCTCAACTTCGACTTCTCAGCTCACAGGCTTTCCAGGAGCTTCCAAAGAAAAGCTCTGTCTTCCCATGCAGAGGCTTTGGACTACTACCCTCAGTTATCCCAGACAGAAGGAATGAACAAAAGAATACTCATGGGGTTATGAGGTGCAACATCATGTGATCCATGCTGCACACAAGTATCACCAAATCACAGAATCACAGAATATGCTGAGTTGGAAGGATCCCACAAGGACCATCGAGTCCAAGTGTTAGCCCTGCACAGGACCATCCCCAAGAGTCACACCATGTGCCTGTTTCAGGTCATTCTGGATTAGAGTTTTCTGTAAGCTGGTCTCTGATCAAGAACTTGATGCAGAAGAAGAGATATGGAGGCACTGCATGGGAGACTATGCCAACAATAGATTATATATGCTGTTTGTGTGGGATGGGGGGGGGGTTATCCCATGAGAAATTTTAATATTTTGACATTTACTTTCACCTCAGTCTGTTCTTGTTGTTTAAGGGTTCCCAAGATACAACAGACTAGTTTGCAGGAAAAGAATCTGCAGCGAAAATATGTGATCCAGGAATCAAGGCATGAGGAAAAACACGTATATAGCATTTGAAAGTACCACATTATCTCCAGAGACCACAGATATTAAACTTGACCAAGAACAAAGCATTCACAGTTTCTCCAGTACAAGGAGATGCCAGAGAAATCAAACATTTTCTGTAGAAAGTTCTATCTCACAGTATAGTTTTATAAGAAGAAATGTACACATGTATGTGTACATATAATCCTCCCCTTCTCTAAGACACATCCCCCATATGCCATGCTTTCCATTTAGTGCTTCATCAGTCTGCTGCTAATATTTCAGAATTCGAAATGAAAAAAGACCGTGACTTGCCACTAAAAAGAGTTGAGTGAAAGAGTCTCTTCCCTTCCCTAACCTTTCCATGCAAGGGTGGCCAGCTCATCTGGAATCCATACACGCACCACTCCTCACCCATCTTTTTTTTATAACTTCCTTTAGTGGGGTCCAAAGGCTGCAGCCAGGTCAGACCAAGGTTATGTCCTTCCATTAGAAAACTTTATACTTCAAGAATTCAGTTTTCATCACTCTGAATGATGCTTATATTTTTCCCTTTTGATTTTGCTCCATCTGAAGTGTACTCTGAAGTACACAGGAAACTCATCTACATAGAGTTCATCCTTAAGGCACACAGACACTGTGGTATGAGAAGAAAAGAGCACACTACTGGTTATGGTTCTCTTATCTGCACCATTTCCACTGCTGTTGCAAGAACACAGTAATCCTAAGGTGGATCTCCTATAAAAAAGAGCAGAGGAACTGACAGTGTAATACTTCAAGAGGTAGTTTTTACTTATTTTGTTTAAGCCACATCACCTTGCACAGCTGATTTTGAGTGCAATTACAAAACCAGATAAACTGGCAAAATTCAGGAGCTGGCAACATGTGGCAGAACATTCTGACAATGGTAGTGTTTTGAGAGCTGTAATGTGTTGCCACACCTTTACTCTTTTTCAGATTTAGTTTCAAGAGACAGTGCTGGTCAGGATGCAGTTTGTCACCCCATCACAGAAGTCCACCTTCCTGCACTCTCACCTCCCCTGACATTTACCTCTGACATTTGCCTCTGTTTGCTCTCTAATTGGATATTTCAACAAAAGAGCAGAAAATCGGCTCAGCAAAGGGAGTTTTTGTTTATTTGTTGATCGGACTAAGTTGCTGAATACAACAAATGTCAACGCCAGCAGAGAGAAAGCAGCCACCGAGAGGGATGTGGGTGAGCAGGGTTGCTCTTCCTGACATCAGGAGCTGATGGGAGATTCCCCTATGGTTCACCTGGGGAGTTAGGGTGCAGTTACAAGAGTGCAAACCCAGTTCTCCTACATGGCGACCACAGTAAAAGGAATACTATATCCCATAATTACTGACCATCAGCCTCTTACTGGGATCACAGCTGCAGCACAGTCCCCATGCAGTAAGACTTTTCCTTGGAGACCTCCAGGAAAACGCCTCTACTCTGAGGACCACGCTAGTGGATACATAGGCAGTAGTTCTGCTGTCCCCTAGATCCACACCACACTGACAGCACCCCTTCTCAGCATTTACCTGAGATGGGGCTGGATTAGAAAGTTTCATAGATCACCGTGTTGCTGCCAACCTCTCCAGGTACAGACAATGTGGGATGGCTTTGCCAACTATATCCTATTCCTGTCCTGATCCACAAATGTGCAGAACAAACAGAAAATTGAAGTGTTGACAATTTGTATGTCTAGGTTCCTCAATTATGTAATAATTTTACACATAGCTTTAAGTGAAATTAAACCTAATGCATTTTATACTGAATGCCGGTCCTGAAATTTTCTCAAAGTTTACATTTCAAAAGTACCATTTCATACCAATTACAAGTTGTACAAGTATAACTGTCATTCAGTATCAAAAAAAAGACAAACATTATTTGCTTTGGTATTTAGCCTTCTTGCAGTAGTAACTTAAATTCAGGTCACTAAATTCCTATTTGAAATTAGAATTGAGTGTAACATTTTACAGAATTCAGAATCATTAGGAAAAATCTGTTTTCACATAAATCCTAGTGAATACTCCTAATATATTATAGCAGGTGTTATTGCAACCTTTCTCATAGATGTATTCTCCAAAGAATAAGCACTATTCTGTTCCAGTGTTGAGAAAGCAGAACTCACTCTTTTCAGTAATACAATTTATAACAAAAAAAAAAACAGGACAGAGCTGAAGCTTAAACACATAAATCCAGACATTTCCCTTTGTATTTCCTATTTTACACAGTGTATTTTTAAAACAGAAATGGATATACTGTAGGCAGACGTTTTCCCGTAGCCACCTAAATAGCAATCAAAAATTAATTCAGCAAGCAGAAAAAATAAATAAAAAAGCAAAAGAGAACAACAACAATCCATTCCCTCACAAAACAAACAAATAACCCCCCCAAAACAAACAAACATTGTGATAATCCCAAAGACTTTGCAAATGCTCTAAGTAAGAGACCAAGCTTACACGATCTAATAAGACAATTCAGTGCAGAGAGCATCTTTTAGCATCTTTATCCTGGACGCAAACATCATCATCTGTGCCCCTCAGATCAAGACCTAACCTTTTTTTATCCTAAAGGCAAAAAATAAAATTTAGTCTCGTTGAAGGGTAAAATTTACTGAGTAAAACTGATGGGACAGTGAGAAAATGACCTTTTCAAAGCTATTGAGTCTTTCCAATACTGAAACATCAGATTGATGGTCTGTATTTCTGCTGCTCAAGGTTAGGACTGCCAAGTTCATGATCACAATGTTTTACTCTGAATCACAGATTATTTGTTGTTTTTGGTGGACCGGAAGGTTCTATTTATTCACTAATTTGGATGTTGCTAAGAAAAGCCAGGCAGAAAAGGGGAAATCTCATAACCAGGACCTGATCATACTGTTATAAGTTAGTATAAGAATTTAGACAACTCAATTCCAATTAAACATTGATAAATTTATTAAGCAAGTGATAATAAAGCAAAACAGCGCTGGGTGACCTGGAGGGCAGGTGCCCCGCCGAGGCACACACCGAAATGAAGTCAGTGTCTTTTTTTATACATTTTCAAGTCCCGGGTTTTGTAAATGTAAATTTGCTTGTGGCTTGAGTTCGCGGCTCGTTTTTAAGTGGTCGTCTGGCATTTGTCAGAGATGAAAGGTGCAGTTCTTATCAGCTGTAAATTTTACCGATATTGATACTTGTTTGTTTAGCAAGATGTCTGACGCTTGATTAGCAAGCTGTCTGTGAAACTTATCTGGTTTAATTACAACAAAAAGTTTCTGACTCCCTCATACACATAAGATTTTATGAACAAAGTTAACCCTTCTATTACAATACTTGATTCTCCAACTAAGCTGTAGAAGTTTTAAATAAATCCAAAGCCAGTATTCTCACACTGAAAGCTTAAGTTAGTAAAGTTAAAGCCATACAGATCTCTGTAAATTATTTTTAAGAATCATTTTTCTCTGCTGCCAGTTTATCCATTCTTCTTGAAGTCTAGTTAGTCAGTGCCTGGAAGAGGTGGAAGGATTTCCATCTGTTACTACTTCAAAGACAGCTATCCTGAGAGGAAGCATCAACCTGTCCAAGACATATGTTTCTAAACATATTAGACCTGCTGTCTCTGCCAAGATGCAATTAAACACTATCTAATCTTTAAAAAGCCTGAAAGAAATAAGTTTTAAATCCCACACTGAAAAATGACCCGCACTGAATAAAGTCAAGTTTCATGGTGAATTTTAACAGCCTAATCTGTTTACACTAAGAGAATTTCCTGACCCAAGGTTCCTGCAGTAAGCTTGCAAGAATTGATTCATCTGCACTACAAGCAAGCCACAAGGGTTCTTAATCTGCTTCTACAGCAGGGCATTATGGCAAGGCAAGTTTATTTCACAACTCATGCAGTCTGTCCTTGACTCCAGAGGCACCCGCTCCTCTCCTTCTTTGTCTGCCTATGCTTATCCAATCTGGAGGTGAGCTTTTGTGGGGAGAAAAGACCAGGGGAAAACTAACTTAAAACCAAGTGAAACAATAAACAGTTTTCTGTTCGTTTACACCCTTGAATCACTGTAGGGTCAGCACTAGGCGGGAGCACCAGCCAGGGAAGTATGGGCATACCCAGAACAGGAGAGCCAGGTCAGTTTAGGCTGTCCCTGAGCTCTGAGATTCCCCTGCAGGGCAAAAGCTCCAGCCAGTTTCTGCACTGTCATTTCGAGATTTTGACTGCTCTCAGCAATCAGGGCAGAAAAGATCAGACATGTAAATAAAAGGCCCTCTCCTGCTTAGATGGGCAGGTGGGTTATTTCTCCCGGAAGTCCATTCCTGTGAGGTATTTCACCTGACTGTGCTGCCGTGGGAAGAGGCACGCTGCAGCTGTTGGCCTGCAGCCAAGTAGCACTGGGCAAGCAGGACACGCCTCAGTGACCTGAAGGAGGGACAGAGACTATGGGTAAATAAATGTTTCCTAATCAAAACATAAATCAAACCCAAAGCTGTCCTGGAAGAAAAAAGCACTAGTATGTCCAGTGCAAGTCCCACCAGGCACTAAAAAAAATCCCAGCACAAGACAGCACTCTGAGAGCAGTACTATTCACATTAATACATGCTAGCATGACATGCTGCCAGCTTTGTCTGGCCATCTTTTTGTTTCCAAAATAACTAGGACATGAAATCTTTAATTGCTGCTATTATTCTTCATTGGATAGGAGCAGATTTTCTTATTTTAGAAAAGTAACTGTCACATTGTCTCCTATCAGCAGAATGAGAGAAGAGGCAGCTGTGGTACATACTGTATATTCTATTTTCTTCTCCCTCTTTGGGTCATGCATTGGCTCTTTCTTCCTGTTTGGCACATGTAACTGACCCTAGACCCACACAAAACACATACTCTCAGGAAAAGATCAGCATTAAAGAAAAGGTCAAGAAGGAAGGAAAAGCACCTGCACCAAATACTTTTTTATTGAAAACACTCAGTCAAAAAAGATGAAGTTTGTCTCCTTAAAAAGTCAAATCCATCAGGTTGAAGGTTTACCAGATGCAGATTCAATTTTGCATACTTTCTTCCAGACTTAGCACAGACACTAACAAACAAACAAACAAACAAACAAAAACCCCAGAATGGGACATTTTAGGCTGATTCACAATTCTAAACTCACACATGACATCTGAAAAGACTCATATGGGTAGAGTCAAGGTTGATATAATCACAGCTTCTCCTGCACAAGTTCCAAAGCATTGGAGTGCAGTAATTGGGTTTCTCTGTTGTACAGATACAAGAGAAGCCATTTTTTCCAACAGATGACTTACTCTGACAACCTTATTTATTTATTTAGCTTTCAAAGCAGAGTCATTTTTAATGGATCTATAATTCAAAAGCTCTTTAATTAATTTTCCTCAAGCTTTCTAGAAACACAGATTTGGCTTTCTGCATTGAAAAACAAGTCAGTCAAGTTCTAAGTAAAAAAAAAAACAACAACCAAACAAGAAAAAAAACCCAAACATTTTAAAGTCAAAGCTATAAATGAAACAAAAATGGGATTTTATTAGGCACACTGGTTGCAATTTCACCACATAAGCTACTTCCAGCGTTATACAATCTTTTTAAGTTGCTCTTATTTTTCCTTCCTGCCTTCTATCCATTTTTACTCGCTATAATAAAAAACATTCTTCCCTTATATTGCTTTTTGCCTCACCACATTATTGATTCTGCTTCCTGTGTGTTTTTTGTTACTTTTCTTTTTTCTGACTCTGTAAACTGAGTACTCTATATCCCAAAGACAGCTATGGTGCCTACTAGGACAGGACCGAAATCTGAGAAGTAGGAACAGTGGAACTGGAAAAAGTCCCCAAAGAGCTGACAGACCGACACTTTGTTCTTTCTGGACAGCAGTTTCACATCAAGCAGAAAACTCTAGAGATTTGTTTATTTATTTATTTTGGACAACAACCCCCGGTGCTTAAATATCTACTGAACTCAATGTTGCACAGAGAAAATGCCCTCCTCGATTCTCTAGGGAATTAATCTCAGGTGTTTGGATAACAGATAGTAGACAAAGTAACCTACTTATGTCTTAGTACCAGGGCACACAGGTCTTCCCGTCTGCATTTTTAACAAAATCATCAATTATAGTGTACAGCACTCCAGCAGAACTTGCCCTCCTCCACTGAACCAAGGCACTTGTTAAGTCCTCGTCCAGCCGAGGCATGCACAAACACTTTGCTCCACTGCTGCTTCTGCCAGAGAGATTTCCCCTCAGAGAATAAACAACAGCAGAATTAAGTGTATGTCCTTAACTTAATACACTGAATATATGAGGTAAGCCCCTGATGGAGATGTATTTGCACTTAAATGCTTGACTACACGGGGGAGGAGTGAGGCTTCACTTTACAAGACAGGAGTTAGCTGTCCAAGAGGGTTGGCTTTGCCATGGGACTAGGACAGAAATCTGGGAGGAGAAGCCACAAGAATGGTTAGCCTGTACTGAGCTCCTCCAAACACAAGCCAGTTAGAGAGAAATACTGGGACATCCAGGAGCTGGGGAAATCAGCCAGACAGGTACAGGAACACATATCCAGAATTTCTGATGCAAGTACAGAATCATGCTTCCCATCACAGTTCAATAGACTCTCTTCATCAAGGGACATATTTCCAAGTCACTAAACCTTCTTCAAACACCCTTTTTCTCTAAGATACCAAGCCTAAATTCAAGATTATCTACAGTTGAAAGACTCCTTACTGAATGTATGTACTAAAGCAGACACACAGCTCATATATGCAAAACTGGAGTAGTGATTGAGAAGATTCGCACATCATTCACTGTACTTCAGTAAGCTGATTTCTCCTCTCACAATTCATACCATAACCAGAATTCAAAGAACGTGAATAAACAAGTTTCCAAGATACTAGCAAGCACTTAGGTCTCAACTTATCTCTAAAAACTACGTAAGTGTATGAACAAGTCATTTAAGAAGGGACCAGATGTTCTCAAAAGACAAAAACATAGCTTATACTTCTAGGTCCATCAGTAATTGCAGCATATTTTTTGTTACAGAGAACATTGCCAAAATTGCAGCAGACTTGCAAACAAATTCATTCACAATGCAACTTCAAGCAGTTTTGTTTTTTTTTAAAAAGAGAAAAACGAGCGATACGAGCACTAGTACTGCGTGTATGATTAAACTCTGTAGACCGTCAAAGAATTAAAACAAAAGTGAACTTTTTATTGTGTCTGACTAAATAATATGCACTTGTAGAATTACTGCAATGAGCACTGCCTGCACATTTCATGCTTTGAGTGAAAATTAATTAACTTGAACAAGTAAAAATCCCATGGGGTTATGTTATTTGTAAGTGAGAAAATAGGAGTCATGTTTGCGTGACCAGGGATGGAAATTTGGCTAGCCTCATTAAACTATAGTTCCTCTTGAAAGACACATAAATATTTATGTGAATTTGTGTGCTGACATTTGTTGCTGGACTTGAATATTCGAAGTCACTACAGATAACTTCTAAATGTACCTTCCTCATACCCTTGACTTTTCCTCTATGCACATCCTGTTGCCGTAACTTGTCTTACACTTTCCTGACGAGCTAACCTGTAGGGATAGGCAGGAAAGGGAAGTAAAGCACTATTCATTCCTAGGTGATTTATGAACCTGTGCGTGCTTCCTTTTGCAGCAGAAAGTTGACACACGCAAATAAGAAAAATGTGCATAGGTCTGTGCCCTCACTGGAAGAAGTATCTGGGGAAAAAAAAAAATCCAGCCCTTTATGTTGTCTGTCTTAAGGGCAACTCCCAAGAATGTGGCTGTCCATACCATTTCCAACACAATCCCATCCTGTTTTCAAGTTCTGCCAAGTGCAGGGACACGGACAAGGAACAGGGTAGCTAAAACTCAGTAAGGCAACATTCATAGCACAATATGCTTTATACGAACTACTTCTCTCTGATGCTTTCTGTAACAAATTCAGTTTCCTGCTAGGAGAAAAATAAAAAATTTTAAGAATCACAAATGACAGACTGTCACATCACTGTCTCCAAACCACTTGAATTTCTCAGAGGAAAAACACAAAGCCACAAAATACCTTTCAGATCACAAAGGTATGAGATTAACAAAAAACCCGCAACGATATGAGCCATACACCAGTGATGCACTGTCAAACCCATGCAACTGCAAAACAAGTGATAGTTTCCAAGCCAAAATAGGCAGAGTAGCTGGAGCTCAGGCATTGGGCAGGGCATAGTGGCTTCATAGAAAGGCTTCAACTTGCTGGTGAGAAGGAGCAGACCTGAAAACCGTGGGGCAGCACTCTCCTCCCGCCCAGAGGGCTCCCTGGCAGTTCTACTGAGACCCACTCTCAGGAGGGAGGCTGGCAGGGGCCCTGCGCTGGTGCCCAGCAGCTGAAGGGCACTGCAAGATACAGACCACCCACGTCCCGACAGCAGCATCCATCATTTTGGACAAGGCTTGCATGGATGCATGCACACGTGTCATGTGAAGCTTTTGCTACCAGCAACCCTCCAAAACGCTGAACACTAGTTTGGATCTACATAGCAAGGAAAAGCCATTTAGCAGCTGTCATATAACAAGAAAAAAACCCCACAACAAACCAAAAGCAGCAGGGGGAACAGACACTTTACAACTTACTCTTACAGTAAGGCTCTAACACCACTTTAGCTTCAAAAAGCTCTTCAAAGAGTTGCAAGTGAGGCAACTTTCTAGATTTAACTATCCATTTTAAACACTCCCTTATTGTCTGAAATCATTGGTTGTACAAGCAGCTGAGACAATGAAAAGGAATTCAGAAGGGCAAGAGAAAAGCCTCTCTTCATTTCCTTTCAAAAGCAGTGAGCTTTTAGCCATGCAATAGGGATGAGCAGACCTATGATTCTATTTGACATTGCTCAGATGAAAAAAAAGCCTAAAGAAATAAAAAAAAATCCATGTAATTACAATCCTGAACAGATACAGTTAGAAGTATTTGCATGACAGAGGGTAAGATTTGGTATACTGAGCATACCCAAACTGCTGGAGCTGGTCTGGAACAATTAAAAGACAGACATTTTAAGTGATAAAAGTGCAAGCTGTGTTCTGAACTGGGGAAATTGCAAGCGTACTCTAATCTCATCTGATTGTCATCATCACAAGTGTAACAACTGCAGTGTTCCATCTTAATTGCATTCCCAATTGACCAGTCATATAAAAAGTACCTCAAATAAAATTATTTCCTTGGGCTTTTTGTCACATTGACAACACACATGATTTTCAGCAACTAAAATGGAAAAACTGATTAAAATTAGATTCTGTTGCAATTCCTGCATTAACCAAACATCTAACCTTCCAAGGAGGTTTAGAAAGATATTCCTTCTACTCTTCTTTAAGACTTTGTATAAGTTAACTTCAAATTGCCTGCCTCAAATGGAACAGTTTTGCAAGGATTCAGGACAATGCTTCAAGGGCACCTCAGCTCCAGGATATAGTTTGTAGGGTTAAAGTAAAGATGAGAGCCCATGCCCTAATGGCAGACACTGTGTCCCTTGAAGAGCCTATGCCCACTCTGACCATCAGAAAAGGGAAGAAAATTCAGAGGAAGTACTGAGGAGAAAGAGGTGAACAGATTATGAGTTGTAATTTGTAGTGAGGAAAGCAGTGTAGAGCAAGGAAGATTTATACTTATAAGGAGAGCACTGTAATTTCAATAACCTTTTCCACTCTTGCATAAATTGAGCCCCCAGGCATTTGATAAAAGGCATGCACAGCGCTTTTTTTGAGCAGCTGGAGAGCTCCTACTGCATGCTATTTTATTTTTTTTAACAGTTCTTGCACAAAGCTATCCAAAATGTGGCAGCACTGTTTCCAGAAACTCATATCCCATCTCAGTGTTGGAACAGTATGTGGCTGCTCTTTAAACAAAGTGGTTCCGTGTCATTTAACAATTAATGGTCACTCTAGGTGAGCTACTTAAGATTTTTTGTTTAGTGGATCCCTCTGTGATCACTCCTACCAGATCTGCGTCAAGTGACTCATAGAGGGGAAGGCTGGTTACATAAACAGAAGGTAGGTGGCTTAAAAACCTTGATCTTATCAGACCTGTCAGTGGAGAGAACTGACATTACTGCCGAGCTAACTCACATGTCAACGCACTGGAAAGGAGTCAGATGTTTTCCACATCCTCTGATTTAGGAATACTTTGCAGAGTTATTTATTGAGGCAGTTCAGATTACACAGAATAGCTTCAGAGCCTGTGGTTTCCAGTGCTTCACCTGCCTTGCCCTGGCCATGCTTGCTATTGAAGAGTCAGGAGGGGAAAACTGAGAAGAAAATCAATTGTAAACTTGGAATGCTTCAGGATCTCCGAGCCTATATGCTTCTGTGAGAGAGCGAGGGGAAAAAAAAAAACCAAAAAACAAAAAACAATATAAATCTCACCCTTTATATTAACACCTGTCTGGAAGCAAAATTATTTTACAAATCTGACATCACTAAAGCCCAACACCCAGAGGCTTTCATGCTCCATTGTGGCACTTGCTCATCTTTCAGCCCAAAGCAAACTTTCTAGCACACCCCTCTAGCTTTCCAGGATAAATGCTATAAAAAAAAAAGTCTTAAGAAGCCATGCTGAGCCTCTCAGATCATTGCCTGAGTAACTTACAAGAGTAACAGGTTAGACTGACCTAGCTATAAATGAGAAAGATAGATCACAGCTGGACATCTTAACCAGCCTGAAAAGCTTTTGCCAAGCTTCTCTAGGCTTTTGAAACACAACCAATGATTTTCAGCAGCATTACTATCTTTTTTTCTCCCAACAGTGAAAGTGAAGCGACATACCCACTTATTCTGCTACTATGCATCAGAGGGACACTCCTGCTTCCTTGTTCCAACCTGAGATGTTGTCTCCTTTCCAGCAAAGCTATTTCCAGAGCTTATTTACTGGTTCATTCAAGTCTAGACGTTCTAATTTTGCAGCATAATCTGTAGTTCAGTCACCCATGAAACTACTGAACAGCCTGCAATTGTGTGCAAATCCACACCATGGCTTGTGCTGCCTGAGCTCAGGTACAGTCATTAGTGATAGCACACAGCACTTTAATGGGAGGCTCTTTAAACCTGTCAGTAGCATTTGCCAGAAAAATAAATCTCTTCCTCTCCTCTCCTCTCTTTCCCCTTAAATAGTTTAATTAGTACCATCATCCTAGCTTCGACTCCAGAAAGTGACAAAAGCAGGGACACTGGCAAGGAGACAGATACAGCCCAGGGTGTGAACAGCTGGAAGGAAACTCTTGCTTCCCTTCGTTCATTTATTGGCCCTGCCTGGTGTAAGCCTGCATTCCAGCTCTATCCCCCAGGCTTAGGCAGCACAAGAGATGCTGTGCCCAGCAGATCATCTCCCAGAGGAAGCAGAGACAAAATCAGAGGGCACACACCACTGACAACAGCACGTTTGGTCTTCTCCAGAGGGAAGATGGGTGTCTTGTCTGGCAGAGGGCTCAGGAAGATGTTGGGTCCAGCCTGACTTGGACAGCAGCATGTGAGAGGAGAGGGAGTGAATGGAACAGGGAGGGGGGAACTCCTGCCCTCAGCCATGAGACCTCTTGCATCAGTTAATGCCAGCAAACCCTAAGGAAGGGATCTGTGCTCAGTCAGCTGCAGTATCTAAACTTCTCCACAAGGATACAGGAAAAGGTTGCCCTGCTGGGCCAAGGCAATGACCCAGCGAGACTAAAGTGATCCAGAGGCAACACCCTCCCCACCCTCAAGATTATGAGATTTGCTTTCTCCCGTGACTTCCACATTTGCCTAGTGTGTACTTTGAGTCACAAGTTGCAACCAGTAAGCAGAGCTATTTGCAGTAAGAGTGGCATGACTCACCTACTACAGGAGTCCAGCAGACACCAGCAGGGGCATTACTCGGGCATGTGCCCCTGCTCAGGGCTCCCTCGCCTTTTTCCCTCCCTCTCAGCCTCTCCAAAGGAAAACTCCTCTCAGGATTGGCTTTGGGCTTTCCACCCTAATGGCTAAACTCAAAACTCTTCTTCTTCAGCTCAGCAGCAGGTTATGGTGCTGTGCATCCAGCTGTGCTGAGTTAGCAGGTACAGAATGCCCATCTTCCTCTCTGGATGTGCATGTGGCAACAAATACCAGAACAAGAGGCACCTTCAGAAAGAATGGCTTTTCTTCTGCTTTCTCTTAAACAACCTGTCCCCTCCAGCCCCCCCAGTCTACACAGTCTTCTACATTTAACTGCTGGGCAGGCCATACATCTCCTCCCAATCACTCTGCCCAGTGTTCCTTAGCACTCCTTCACCATTTCTCTCTCCAGGAGATTTTGCTGCTGGCCCCAGCACACTTCCCCAACGAGGAGCAAATATTACGGGGGACCTCACCAGCATATCAATAGGCAACTGTAGCTCTGCGCATCAGATGACTGCTCGGTGTGGTGTATTGGGAACCACTTTATCCTCCAGGAGCAAACCTTCCTTGGGACCTTGCTGATGCCTCACCACACAAGATGTGTGCCAGCTGATGAGGAGCACAGAAACCCACTGAAGACTGGTACCAGGCAGGAAACCACTTCTGGAAGACAGAAGCTCCTCACATTCCACATCAGCATGAAACAAAAGCCTTTCAAAGCTTTGTGAGGTTGTTCAGTGGAAAAGGATTTGCTGCCTTTCATTTTCCTAGATGATGCAAGGACACCCAGCACTCAGGAGAAGAAAGGCCCTCTGCTTCTCTCTGCTCCTCTGCTTCCCCCCTTCACACCAAGCATGATCAACTGCACAAAGCCTGAGTCTTGCTGCAGCTTCACTAGAAATTTCACCCGAAACACCTTTTCCAACAAAACTGCAGCAGCTGCAGGAAAACTTTTCAGTTTAATAAATCAACATCCAGATGTGGTTTCTTTAGACAAGCCCCTAGCAGCTCCAGGCAAGAAGCTGTACTTGGAGGCCACAAGAAGTGACCTCATCACAAAACTGAGGAAAGCCTACAGAGGAGAACAGGCAGCTCGGGCTCAGTGCTGTGCCTCCACAGAAGGCAGGGCTCATTCTCAGGCTCACTTAGCACCTTAGGGCATATAGGTAGGAAAACAGTGCTAGACTCTGAAGAGGAGCATGGTTTGAATGGTGAAGGCAACTCAACCTTGGCAGCCCTGTGTTTTAAATAAGACAGCACTTTGGTGCTCTTCCCACTCCCAAAGCATCCAGAACTGTTATTTACAATTTCCCTTAGGCAGGCCATAAATCCAAGCTCAACTAGCAAGCTCAACACAGTGTAAAAGGATCCCAGCAGCACACTAATTACCTTTGCAGGCTATGCAAGCCTATACAGTTTGCTTCTGCACAGTAGCTTTGGAAACTCTGGCTAATGACTGCAACTAGCAGATGAAACTTTCCACTTTCTATTGTTCTGTTCAGGGCAACCAGCCGGGAATTCAGGGGCACAAACCTCCAGGGGAAGAAATCAAGGCCATTAAGGGAAAGGGAAGAGGGGCTATGAATCATAAGATTACTCCACACAGGAGCGCAATGGCATGCCATGGCCTCCAGCAGAAATGAAAATAAGTAAATCTAAGAAAGTAAATCAGAAAAGTAAATTTAGATTGAGAGGATGCCTAATAGATTACAAGGGCTGAAACCAAAACCACCACAAAACAAAAAAACCCCTATTACTCCTATTCTCTTATGACTTCAGGGATTACTTCTCTCCCACTACTCTCCACCAAGGTGACAACATTTTTTTGTGTTAGGTGAAAGTTTTTAATACAGTAAAAGCCCACTTCCCTCATCTCCAGCAACAGAAGGCCAGAAGACTTATCAGAGGTGCAGGTGCAGCATCTTTCACATTTTCTCACTTCCATGGAAATGAGCTGATGTTCAGTCTGCAGCTAATTTCACACAGATCTCTCCTAACACCTACTAGCTCTATTTACGTGTTCTCTATCCAGACAGCACTGGTTACAGCAAACACCTGAATTACAGGGCAAGTGGGGACAAAATATCATACTCAAATCATTACTCTGGACCAAGGAGAGCACAAAATAAGCAGAATATGCCATTTTCTGAATAAAAGCCTTGGCTGGCAATCTATTGTCTGGTTTAAGGCAACACATACACTTTCACTCCAATTATAAAAAGGTCCATAATGAAACTTTTACTTAGTTGGCATTTCCCCATGAAAATCTTCAGTTGCAATTACTCTCTTAAAAGTTGAAAAAAACCTCCACCAACCAAGAAAATCTAACATGTTGCACTGGGCTGTGAAAAATTCCAACGAGCCTGTTATCTAGCTGAATGTTATACTGGCAATGGCTGAAGCCCCCTCCCATGGAAACCACAGGTTAAATTACTTCCCAAAACAACTGTAATGTCTTCAGTGGTAGTTTTGGGGTTTCGTGAAAAATTCTTACTAGAGATTACATGAGCAAAAGCAAGAAGAAGGAAAAAAAGATGTATCTTGGATACCATATCAGGTATAAGAAAGAAGTGCAATGCAGAACAAACTCCTGTCTCCTGCAGTCAGGCCCTTTCCCCTTGGTGCAGACCAAAACCAAAACAAAAACTGGTGAACTTAATACCACAAAATACTCCATACAAAGTAACAACATTGTGCTAAATCTTGATGGGTTAGATGCCATCTACTACAGAAAGTAAATAAAAATGTATGAAGATCTGTACAGCAACTTTCTGTACAGCAACTCCCAGGATATAATTAGATAATACTTTTACAGGGACATAATAAAGAGGAGGAAATTTTGTGTTTTCCTCAGTCGGTGTGGTACTACCTGTTAATTACAGATAGCCAAGGAAGCAGAAGATGATCTCTGGAACATATCCAAGGGACACAGATTAGGCTGATGGCATGTTTCTACTCTCCATATTTGTACTTTCCAAAGGCAAGGCCTCCCCAAGGGGTTTTCAAATGTTTTAGCTACAAGTTTACTAGTCACCCCAGATGTGAGCATGTAGATATTTCTTACAAACTTTTCAAGTTTCTCTCAGAGATTTTTTTTCCCCCTCGTGAAACAGACAGAAACAACAACAAAAAGTTGATAAAAGGACTTCAGGCACTTCTCACATATTTTTGCTGCAACTTCACAATCCTGAGGCAGGGACACAGGATATCTTGCTCCAAATAACAGAGGAAGTTCTGAAAACATGCCAGAGTACATACTGCTAGAGACAGCAAAAGTGGCTAGTCTCCTACTGCGCTCAACACTGCAAGGTGAAATCTACTCCCCTTACACATTATGGCTATGACAGAGATAACTTCTAGGTTTAAATAACAACAGCCAAACCGAAACCATCTCATAACTCTTTTAAAATGAGCTCTGAGACAGCTTCACAGTCTGCTCTGTAGCAACGTAAAGAGAAGGCTGCAAAATCCCTACCTCTACCAAAACTCAGGCTAAAGCTTTTTCAGTCCATATGATCCTGGTTTGATCTGTTTGAACAAAAGTGGGAAGCCAGAGAACAGCAAACCATGTCTTGGATAAAGTTACATTCGCATGGGTGATGAAGGTATACTCACGCAGTGCATACAGGGAGAGGACTATTCCAGCCAGGCAAAATCCCTCGAAAAACCTGAGTGTGCTGAACATGGTCACATTCACTGAGAGCGCCACAGTCAGTCCAAATATCAAAATGAATATGACAGAGAAGAGCAGTACAGGCCGTCGACCAACCCTAAAAATAAGGAAGTATGGAGAAACAGTTAAAAGCCAGGATGGACATAATGCAAGATCATGAAAATTGGCAAAAAAAGGGAACAAGTCATATAATCCCTTCGAAACATTGCCACCCATTTTTAATGCTTGTTCCAGTCTTCCAGTTTTTTTTTCTTACTAAACCCCAGGTTTCTCTGCCAGCTTAGCATTAACAAGTTCATTTCAGATGGGATTAAGCAGAGACAGCACATTGTATTACCGCTTGATTTAACTAGCATTTTCAAAACACCAAAGATAAACAAGGAAACATCTAGGAACCACCATAAAGCCATAACTAAGTTCCTTGGAGATGAAAAGCAATTCCTCAGAGCTTTCTGTAGTAGCACGGGAGAGTACCTGGTATTATATGCTATATGGCATAGTACATTATTAGCTGCAGGGGCCTCCTCTTCCCAACAGACATATGCTTTTCAGCCTCATCTGCAAGAGCAGGTGGTTCAAAAAAACCTACTTTTCTTAGTCTCATTGTTGAGGGCAAGCCTAACATGGACTGAGCACAAAACAGGGCTCATGTCACTTCCCTGAGCCTCAGAGAGCTGAAAGTAACACTCACAGGAAAACTGTGAGCTCCAAGTCCCTCCACCTTGTATCCCCACAGCAGCTGCAGAGACCAACAAAACCAGCCTGACTGGAAGGTGAGGAATAAACCACTCCAAAAATCATTTCAGGCAACAGGGGCACAAGGACTTGCAGCCCTCTGTTGCAGCTGCAACCTCTAATTGCATGTGTAGCTGCAGTGCTGACAAGAAGGAAGAATTATTCTGCCACTGAATGTGGGGGCAGTCGCTCCAGAGTTTAGCTCTTTTATGTTCAAGGAACATGAGATTTTTTACATCTCTTACTCACATGCTTAGTGTTTATAATTCCCCCTTCTCCCCCTCTCTTCCTGTGCAAGGAGAACGATACGAAGCACCAGAGCACATGGCTATTTTTAAGCAAGAACTGGATCATTATGTGGAGGTTTCCAAATTTTTTTCAACATGTCAACTCCCACAAGTTTTCCAGTGGAACTGAGGATCCCTTTTAGTCAGCTCCATATGCCATTTCCACAAAGAATACATGAACTTGCTTTTCGTAGGCAGCTTTCACAGACCCATTCAAAGCAGTCTGTCAGCTGCAAGCCAGCCATCAGGTTGAATGTCAGAACAATAAAGAGCATTTAAACCTCACAACTTAGTCCAGCTTCACATACTGTTGCGTTTCAATTCAATTATGTCAGCAGATTGTTACCAGCAGTCATAAAATAACAGTATACATATGCATTCACAATTAGAACTTTGGGGTTTGCAAGATCCACAAAATGGGGAGTGAAGGGTTGAAAAGGAGACATTGGTATAATTTTTTACATTTTTGGGAACTGGAAGACTGCACCAGTCATCATTCAGGCTTTTTCAAAGGAACACCTAAAAAAGTGATGTCGTGGTTCCCTGCATGAAAACAGGTTTACTGTAATTTTCAGCTGTAGCATCAACTGTGGGGCACCCAAAGATTTAAATTGTTGGCATTAGCCATTCAAACTTTTTTTAAAAGAAGTTTTAAAACAGAACCAATGTGCAAACTGAAGACAGTGTGGTCAGAGCAGGCTGCTCTCCGTCAGCATACAACCCCAGTCCAGCTGCTGCTGAGCTGAGGGTAGGAACATAACATCACTGGATTGCTGATGTGGAATGCACTGGGGACATGCAGGACACCAGGGCAGTTACTGCTGTGTGTGCTTCAGATTTTATATTTACGCAACACAAAGCACTTGGGCAGGGAGGGGAAGTACCTCATGTAAAACCCTGAATACAGAAAAAAAGCCAATGAACTTTGTGTTATCAGCAATCTGCACAGACTTTTGCAGCCCCGTTTTTTTTTTTTTTTGCCAAGTTGTAATTCATACCAATTAGTATTTGTGGAAGTGTTTTGCAGATGAAAGGCATTATGCAAACCCTCAGAATTAGGACCTTAATTCTCATCACAAGCCTGACCTGCCATTCCCTGATGTTGATTGAAAAAGACCTCATGCTTAGCATAATTCAGTTCCCTTCTTCTCCATCTCCCATCCTCTGTACTTGAGGTTATCTATCATTAGGACACAGAATTTCTTCTACCATTATACCAGTTATGCAAATGAATGATTGCTGGTAAAGAAAAATCAGAAAATCGAAGGGCCTTCTGGGCCTGTGAAAGCAAACTGATGCCAGATAAGCCCTCTGGTAGGAGGCATCCCCTCACAAACACAAAACCAGCGTTCCTCACCATGGCATACAGCACACTTCTCAAAAGACAAAGCTCCAGGGCAGCTATCAGCCATATATTTGGTGATCCAGCAGTGTTTTGACAGGATGGTGTCTTAGAGCATAAAAAAAGCCTTTTATATGCAGACAGAATTATCTAACAGTACATGGAAATGCTTGCGAGAAATTAAACCATACACAATTTCACTGGTAAAACAGCCCCAGGATGCGATCTGCTGCCATCCAAACTGTTCCAGAGAGAGATTTCTGTATCACGGAAGTCTCAGCCTACACTGTATGCTATTATCTAGATCAAATGCTAAATGCTGCCTGCACAGGTAAATAACTAGGGATACAAGCAACCCCAGGCTTTTGAAGAATCTGCAACCCACACAGTGTGATAAGCAAACACATCAAAAAGATATTCCTAATGTCAGAGTTGCACCACAGGGGAGGAGTGAATGGTCTGAGGACAAGATCTGTTCTTCCCATGCTCCTATGCATGCACCTTGCTGTTGCAGCTGATAAAATTGCTCTTCCCATGACATTCTTTGCATGCTCTCTCTTGGTTTTGGGACTTGAACTGACACAAGGGCTCCAAAAAGCAACAGAGCAGGTGCAAAGCAGGGGCACTACAGGACAGTGAGAGGCACAGACCTACTGTCTTGATGCTACATCAACACCAAGCCCACCTGCTCCAGAAGGAAGCCTTCCACACAAACCTCAGTCTGGAGCTGGCAACACTGCCAGCAGCACTTAGCCTGTGGAACAAGTAACTTATTCAGGCACTGGACATGGTCTTCACATATCTGAGCATGTTTACAGACTTTACTCCTATAGATTTTCCACACAGAGCTATCCCAGCGTGCACACCAACTGTATTTTGAACAGAGAGTGCTCAGTTTACTTAGAAAATTGCCTTAATACACTCTATGCCTTTGCCTTGTACAGCTTTAAAAGCTTCTTTCAAAAAGGAAAAGCAAAGCCCCTAATGGTACCAAAAACCCAAAGCATCTTCTAAACTGGAGAGTTGTATAAAAGTAAAATGAAAACAGATTTCGCAATTTCGTAGCACTTCTTATACATTACCCTGTTTAATCTCCCCTGCTCTTACTTGGGATTGACATTCTTTTTTTACTTCATTTTCTCTTTCTACAGGTACAATCCGTACAATTCCCTTTGTTTCTATCTCTCCCCACAACTCCCCACCTTCGCAGAAATTGAAGCTGTGATTAAACAGCAAAGTAAATTCCATTTAGGTCTTCTTTTACCAGCCCCCAAGTGCTACTGCTAAATGACAAGAAGACTATCTAGCACAGGAGCCTTTCTGGGTCAGGTACATCAGCTGGCAACAGGCACTAAACAGGAGCATGAGGACCAGCTTTGGCGGCAGCAAACCACGTCCATTCTGGTCATCCACAAAAGGGTCACTGTTCCCTCCAGCCTCCAAACTACCGTTTTTCTCCTTTGCACCACAGCTGGAAGCCAGATTCTCCTAAACTCACTAGACATTTCTAGGTATTTCAAAATCAGGGTAATTTTATGCTGCATTAGCTCAGCTAAGCAGCTTGCAGAGGGGTCCAACAAACACATGTGGCAGCACAAAGTACACACTGGGGACAGAAATGGATGGAAGCACAGGACGCTCCCTTTGGTGGCAGAGAGCTATTAAACCTGCTTACTGCAATTCTCTCTCAAAGCCAGTGCCTTAGGCAACAAGTTGTTCACTTATTTGTGGCTTATTTGTCAATTATAGCACCACTTCCCTAACTTGGTAATAAGTCTGCTTTCTCTACACTGATTCCTTTTTAGGAAAGCCAAGCAAGATCCCTCATTCATTTCCCCTCTGTACTTCCTATGAGTTTTTAGAGCCCCATTTTACTGTGGTATTTTAATCAAATTCAACTGTATTTCATGCATGTTCCCTGCTTTACTGAAGAGTCACGATTCCTTGCTTGCCCAAGAACTTTCAGCAACTAGTCAAGAATTAAGACGCAATTTCACTGGGAATGCTTGATTCAAATTACTGCACAGCTGCAGGGGGCCTTTTCTCTCCCAACTGACTGGTGAGCTGCTGAGGCTTTATAAGATTTCCCTAATAGGCAACTCTTCTTCCTTTCCTGTTTCAGTGAATGGCAAAAAGAGTTAACTTGGGGCCATTTAAAGCACCAACATTGGCAACTGTGCTAGAAGCTCCTGAAATGACCGGGACAGCATCGTAGAGCTATTGTTTCAGATGCTGCAAGTTTCCACCGAAATCACTTGAGTCATCCCTTTAATTTTTCTTTCCCCTCTTCTGCACTACAAGACCATTTCTTAAAAAAAAAAAAAAAAAAAAAGCTGACTCCTCAGTATAATTGGGGTATGCAATAATGCTTTAACTATTGCAATTTAAGGAATTGCAAGCTACTCTTTTAAGTTTAATACCCCAATACTAGCACAACATTAGTCACCAAATCCTTAACACTACATCAAAATGTTTGCTTAACAAGAAGTTTAAAAGAAGAACAAGGAAAAGGTTTGCAAAAGACAGCCTTCAACTCGCAGAAAGATACTGTGTAAGCACAAGGCTGACATTACATTAGTCATGTATTCAGTGAAATCAATGCCGCTTCCAATTTCTTTTGGCCCTATTTCTTATCTAAGCAAAAGAAAACCCTAAACTAAATGCTTCACTTGTATAATTAGAAAATACTCAATTCTGTACTAGCTTTACAGCTGTAATAAGTTGTGTCAGCAGGAAATAGCTAAGCCAAATAGAGAAGAGTCTGTGTTATTTACCTTGATATAAATTACTCAGGTTCAAACAATTAACACAGTTTTAAACTGTTTGCCCATCATGGTTCTTTCAGAAACTGAGAAATCATTATGCAAAGATTCTTCATGAATATAAAGTAGAAGACAGTCAAAACAATATTTAATACTGTTACTTATTTGTAGTTACATTGCATTAAAAGATTTTTCACTTACCAGTCCGCTATACATCCTGTTATTAAGTGGCCGAAGATTAATCCTACAAGTAGGGAAAATTTAGCAATGTGGACTTTCCAGGCAGAATCACAAACAAGATCCCACTGAAAGAAAAAAAAAAAAAAAAAAAAAAAAAGAGACAGATAAACTGAAATAAATTAGTTTCTCAGATGCGTTTTAACATAGTAATATTGGTGCAGAGCTTCTTCCAAATGTCAGTCCTAGCACAAGTGCAAGGAAACAGCAGAGGAAAGCTTTCCCCTTCAAGTCAAACCCAAGACCTCAAGAAGCAAATTAAAGACTCATTTACTTCAGTGAGTTTTATCAGACCCTTAATTGTAAGATGACAACATCCAACACTTAAATCCACCCCCCCTCTCCAGGTCACAGGAGTTTAGCCTAAGGGGGTATATCTCCATCTGACACTGGCAGTACTGCTGCAGCTGAAGCATCTCACCATCAAAGCCCCAGACACCCATTTTCAGAGCCCCATGAAGCCCACCAGTAGTAAGCCTGACAATTTAAGAGCAAGTGCTTCAGCTGATATCCTCAGGGCTGCTTGGAAACAGAGGATAAAACAGCTGCTTTGCCACAGACCCCTGATGGCCATTAGCTTCAGGCTCTCACACTGTCAAGATGCTTTTGTTTTCAGAAAAGCATCTTGATTTCCCCAGGTGGTGGAAGGGGGATGAAGACTAAATAAAAGCACAGCTTGTCAAGACAAGTCCTGGCACAGAGCCAGACAGAGCAGCTGGAGATCCCGGCACAGCCATGCAACTTCTTGGGACAGCAGCCCCCACGGTGACATTTCATAGCTCAGAGTTCAGATTCTGAACCTCCACAATAAAGCTATGCCTAAAACTGAAATTACCTTTCTGTCCAAAGGAAGGGGAAATAAACCATTTCAGGCAACTTGTCACTAGGGTACTGCCTCATTCCCATGAGAAAGACAGGAACAACAAGGTTTCTAGTGAGGTTTCCTTTAACTCCAAGACATTCTCCTTCTAGGCAGAGGAAACCAGAAGAACCAGACTGCATTCCTGGCTTTAGCCCAACAACTTCATTGCCCTCAGAGATGTAACTTAATCTCTCTTATGTGCAAAGTGTGGATACTTACTATTATACCCTTGAATAAATGCAAGATGATACGTTTGTTCGTGGTTTGTGAGGCGCTCAAATATTGATGGTAATGGGAGCCATGCACATTTCATGACAAATAAGTACAGCTAACTTTGGAGAGTCAGATACTCCAGAACTGAAACTTTGCAGAATAAATGGCTGTTTGTGTGTAATGTAATAGTAGCAGCCCTCCTGACACCAGTAGCTGAAGTTTCATAGCCAAAAACACAAAGTAGAAGTATGCAATTTATTTTGAAAAGTTAGATGCAATTTCAAAAAGAGCTTCTCTCAAAACAGTTCAGTTAGGTGCACTGCACATTTCCATGACGCACAGCCCTTCCACAAATAAGACAAGACTCAGCCCTCCGGTTCAACATCAGAGATGTCCTCACTACAATATACCATGTCAACAAGAGATAGCAATTTTGTGGCCAAAAGAAACATGCCAGCTTTTAGTATCAGGCTTTTTGTTTAAGTTTAATGTATTTTTGAGTTCTCCACTGCACTGATCTGTACAAGTTGGGACACATATGTGTAATCTTCCACCCTACAGACTGAAGGCACAAAAGAACCATAAGCAAGTAGTATAAGCAAGGATTTTTTCCACCAAATAGCTATGAATTATTTGCAGCAGCAAGGCAGTGAGAATTGCTCTCCAAAAACCTTGACTTTTCAGGAGCAAGTGGAGGAAATGCTATTACTAATACTTGCAACTCTAGAAACCCATCTCCAACTAGCAAATAAAAATATCTGCCCAGACAAGCTGAAAACAAAAGAAAATTAAGGATACATATCTGAGCTCCAGGCAGGCTTTAAAATGCTCCAGATTCATTTTCATGATCTGGAAGGTGCATACGCTGCTTAAAACCGAGAAATCATTTTTGTTTGTAGAGAACAAATTCAATTTATTAAAAACAGTCATATTTGTACAAGCACACATTTTAAAATTCAGTAATTAATTTTTAAATTTATTGATGTCAGAGGGACAGTAGTGTCCTTCAAGTGCAAAAAGAAAGAGGAGATACCCTGGTGCTTTCCATTTTCCCAGCTTTCTATTGCTAGCCCGGCCCTCACACAAGCCTGTGGCAGAGAATGTGCAGTACCAGATTACACGTAGGTAAAGGCTCATGTTTGGAAGAGCCAAAATCTCATGACGGACTGTTGTGAAATTTCAGGCCAGGACAACAGACGTCAAACCCCTCTGGCACAGTGGCACACAAAGTAAGAGTTTAAAAGCAGAAGAAAAGTCAGTCTATCAGCTCGTCCTTCAGTGGTGCCCAAAATACACCCACTCCTCTCGATAACTTATCTGCAAGTCATCCTTTGTTTGTTTGTTTTTAAGGCTATTGTCCAACTCCCCAGCTGCTCTGACAATAAAAACTCTTATTTCCTTGCAACCCCTGTGTCTGGCCCTTCCCTGCCCTCAGTTAAGCACTGGATCTGCAGGCCAGCAGAAATCAGAGCTGATCCCCCGAGCCACGGGCAGTCTAATGTGGGTGTTAGCAGACCAGGCAGCCCCTGACCTTCCTGAAACCTCTCCCTCTGCAAAACCCTCCAAACTTGTAAATGGGGAAATGGTGAAATATAACAACAGTTGCTTTAACAAAAAATTCCAGAGAATCTGCCATGACCCTAAATTACTCTATCTGTACTAAGAGCTCAAGTATATCCCGGTTTCTCCTCTGGCAGCTGTCACAAACCGCCATGAAGCAGTTACCCAAAATAAATTTGGCAGGACAGCGGTAGGTGCCACAGGAGAGAGGACAGAAGAAAAATGGATGCTGCAGTCAAAAGCAGCCTCAGGTAAAGATGACATTAATAGGACAAAATACATATTTAATACCTAGCATATCGTCCCTACCCATCCTAACACAGCAGCAGAGCAAACCAGTAAGGCTTTGTCATGTTGAAAGCGCAGAAATTTTGCCAGAGACCTGGGCTGCCCCTTCCCATCCCCATGGAAAAACCTCAGCTTTGAAGAGCTAGAAATAAAGCAGGAACTATTACACAGCAACAGTGCTGGCTCTCCCTTTATATACACCTGGGTTCAGCAGAGCAGAACTTATTTGTCATGTGCCCACATGCCACGACTGTGCCCAGAGCCATGGCAGGTCCTGCTCCAAGTGCCGGTAGTTTCATTCCACAAAGATGACACTCAGGTTTGCTCCACAAAGAAAGGAGTGACAGGTTTCCATGTCCTTGCAGAATAAAACACCAGGGTGGGCAGTGCTGATGACAGTTCAAGTAGCACTCCAGGTAAATCTGCACTGGGAGATGGGTTTGGCTGGAGACTGGACAGTAATCCTCTACCGCCTCTTGCAAGAGGTAGTTTAATCTGTTACAAGCAGGAAACCATTAAATCCCAAAACTGCTCTGGCTGAATTCCCTGGTGTCCCACTCAGGAGTTAACAGCACCAAGCCTGAAGGAATGATGATGCTAAACTTTCCCTGGGATTTCTCTGTATGACACTGTCTTTCTGTCCTCCATCCATCATCCTAATATAACAGATGAGATAAATGCCTTGCTAAAGAAAAAAGACTGTATTGTTATGCCAAACCAAAAATAACTGTATATGAAATATGCTGGTGGAAAAGGTACATTGTAGAGAATTTGCCACTTATGCAGATGTGCAATATATTGCAAGTGGTTTTTTCCATGTTGTGACAGCATTTTTTTTTTAGTCAAAGCTTAAGGAGTCACACCTTCAGGATCCTAATGTTTAACGGGTATCAGTGAGTCACCACCCACGCTGTGACTCACTATGCTTCACAATCAAGATGGAGGACTGTTTAAAAATACGGGTTTCTTGGGAAGGCACCTGGCAAAAGGTAACACAACCAAACAGTAACCATCCTCTAACTCTTTACAAGGGGTGAAAATCCAGACAGGTTTCATTCAGTGAGTCAGTATTTGCAACGAAGTTACAAAGTCACAAATGCAAAGTTTGTAACTATGAACATAATCCATCTTAATTAAGGGCTCTTGCCTCAAAAAAGTCCTTGTCCTCCAGAGGCTGGCTGTGGCAGTTAAGCACACTGAATACCCACTGCTGAAAGGCCATATTAACATGACTACCGAGGATTTGGTTTCTACCTTCATCCTGATAACATGAAAAAGTGCAAGGTAGACTCTTGTGTCCTACAAAGAAGCAATGGGACAGCAGGAGAGATGCTTTGCTACAACGCTTGCTCGGAGTGTGGCACAAAAAGCCCATGGGAGGGGAACTGGACACACACACACACTCTTCCCACACTGTGGGTTCACAGTGTGTTTCCAACAGATTCATGCCCGGATTGCTGCTGAAAGAAAGCCTGCCCTTCCCCAAACAGTCTGCAGGTGGATGGTAGCTCTGCTGTGACTGCTTTCTGCAGCTGTTTCAGTAAGAGGACACCAAAGGATCACCAGCGCTGCTGCCTTGGAAGGCCCTAAGGCAGGCATGGAGCTGCACCCTTTGTTTTTCCCCAGCCAGGCAGCACCAGGCTGCTGTGCTGGCCTTCACAGACTCTATCCCAGCACAGGTAACATGCCCCAGACACTGTATGTGGTATCTCAACCCCTTGGGTAAACACCTCACTGTGGGAGCCCCGGCCTCTACGTATCAGTCATATATGACACAGCTTACCACAGCGGTCCCAAAGCCTGCCTGGGGAAAAGCCACCAGCTTGCCTGCACATTAGGTAATTATTTTAAGGCCAATAAATGAAAGTAAGAATCTATCATTTGTCTCTGAGGTGTGTTGGGTCTCGTGTTTCTTTGTTCCTCTCCTTCCTGCTCCATCTTTTTATAACCAAACCCCATCAATTTACCCTGCACAGCACTAGAATCCATCTTCTATATAAATATCTTATCTAGTGAGACTTAAAATTTATGATGTTTTCAGATTCTTGGACCTTGAAAAAAAAAAAAAAAAAAAAGCAGCATGAACCAAAGCTAGTTTTAGAAAGAATAAAATAGTAAAAAAATAAAGTTATGCTTCTCATAAGAGCATAAAAGAGCAGAGCACTCTCCAGGTACTTAGTTCTGGAGGAAAATCTTGAAGGCAGTAGACCAAGCACTATAAACAAACCCCAAAACAAATGGAAAAGCAAAGAAATCAGTACTTCTACCTACCACTAATGCCTTTTCCCAGTACCTAAACAATCTGAGTAGTACTCCTAGTTACAGCCACAGAAGACCACTGTAGCAAAATTTCCGTCCAGACCGCTACAGGACATTTCTCTCCTCCCCTTCTCAGCTGCTGGCCAAAGACGACACTGTGGCTGCATTTAACGTTAAAGAATTTAATGTTAAACAAAGTGCATGAGTTCCAGAAAGTGGTGTGATACCCAACTCTACAGAAAATAACTGTGCAGTAAAACCACACTAGAGAGGCTGCAGAAGAAGCTTCCCAGAGGGGTATGCCAGCCCAACTGCAGCACCTAAAAGTTGGGGCTGTTTTACTGCCACAGGCATCTCTGTATCTCCTCAGCCATGGCAACATCAGCTTATTTAAACCATTTAACCTTCAAGGTTCAGAGTAAGGATGCCTCTTCTTTCAGACCACAGCTAGGCAAAGCACTCCCTGATCTGTATTTTAAGTGTCAATAAAATGTTCTTGAAAACACATGGCATTTTTTGACCACCAGCACAACTAGCTAGGTGGAAGTATCAAGAAGGTCACATTTCAAAATGAGGACATCAAGTAGAGTAAAAAATTAAAAGAAATATTCTCGGAATGCTTTAGAAGAAGGTATAAAAATTAATGATTTTCTCTTTCTTTACTAGTCACATTCAGAACCAAACATTTAAACTACTTCTTTCCTTATGTTTTTAATCGGACACAAGTGGACTGGAAACCAGAAGAGTCATTAAAAACACAACACACAAGAAAACCAACAAACCAGCCATTGAGAGGTTTTGTTGTTTGTTTTCTTTGAACAGCCACTCAAATAAGCCTACACCACCTACGCTTGAATGCCTCAACCCAACACATAGTCAACACCTGACTTTCAAACTACTTCTCTCTGTGTGATGCTGGACCTCCAAGAGCCAAGAACATCTCTAACACTATTCAGCTTTATCATAAGTGGATGCTTTTGCTGAAAAGCTTTGACCAGTGCCTAAGTGCTTAGAGCCTTAAAGATAAATACTTCTAAACCAAATTTTTACTGAGCAAGTACACATTGGTATTTTGAGAGGTTTATAATCATCCAAATTTGCAAGAACTTTTGCTGTCAACAGAGATATTTTTGGTACCTGAGTATCACCTTTAGCTCAACATCTGTCTTCTTCCCATTCCCAACAAACCTGGGGTCCCTCTTGACATACACTAGAGAGCTTACTATCTCAACAGATGCAAGGGTTTCTTTTTTTTCAGCTTCTTATCCAATCTGTTTTTCTTGCACTGGAAACAACATTTTCTGCACTTTTCATTCTTGGAAACCAGTAATCCATTTTTGACCATGACAGACACCTGGCAAGGAAAACTGCAGCCCATAAAAATCACTTGTGAACAGTGAACACAAGGTCACAGAAATTGTCAGGTTGCTTTAACTACAGACATGACCAACCACCTGGGCAACACACCATTTGAAAAGTAGTGCAAAGAAACCACTTTTGGCTACTACCACAAAGTTTTTGGGGACATGGGGAGGCAGAGGAGTGGGGAGAGAAAAAGAGGGGAGGGCATGTGAGCCAGAGGACACATGCTTAGCTGTCTTCCAAGAAAGATATAATTAGATTGTGCAACATAGTATGAAAGCAGTTTCATTAAGCTATGAAAACAGTTTCCAACCCCACAAAATAGTACAGGACTGCATAACCATGGACTTCACAAGTTTCCTTAATGGTTCCTTAAGCGTAACGTAGTTTAAGTTGCTGAAATACATCCCTCAAAACTGCATTTTCTGATATGCATGACAGCTGTGAAATTTCTGCATTGGCTTTTTAAGTGCATATTTCTTAAGTCTGATATTTCAGCTTTAAAAATAAAGCCCACAGGCTCAGTGCCACACATCACTGCATTAACACTGATACAGGACATGGCATTTCCTCCTGCTTTACAAACTTCAGCTCTGTTGTGATAATGGGATACCTAAGACACACGTTGCATCAAGCTGCTTGCAATTGGAGAGGCAGAGACACATTGCCTCTCATAGTAATTACCTCAGGGTAAGCAGGCTGTCCCCACTGTGCCCCACAGGGACATGCAGCATGTGCGTGGCTCCATTTGCCCCAAAGCAGGAGAAAGGCCTTTCTAATGCCTTTCAGCCATGGTTCACTTTTAAGAGCCATCTCTCCAGTGAGATGAGACGGCTCAAAAAACACTGCAATAACAAAAAAATCCCAACACTTCAAAATATGCAAAAGGACACATATTGACTTCGTTTCAGAGCCAGCAAATTAACTTGGAAAAGAGTTAACGTTCTGCACTAAATTATTGCTTAGTCTATGCCATAAGCAAAAAAGACTCTCCAAGCTATCCACCGAGCACATCAGCAAAATCCCAAGATAATGAGATACCATCTGAAACACTGCAAAACTGGAAAAGCTTCATCCTTCCTTCAACTTCACACTTTAATCATGGGCAATTAGCTCTTCTATTCCAACCCTGCTCTCATTGGATCTCTTTCTTTTCCCCACTGGGAAAGGGAAGGAGGAAGTTTCCTAAGTAAATAATCATTGCTAATACGCTAACAATTAAAATATGATTTGTTAATCATATGACATTCTTCTCAATACTTAACATGATTAAATCAACTTTAGTAGCATCCAGGTACCACCCACTTCTCCATCACTACTTCTTTTATTTTCAGTAGGAGTTCCCTTTATTCTGAGACATTTAGATCTTTTCCAGCCTTCGCCCTCCACAGATTAGTCAACTAACTTGTTTCTCAGCTGATGTGATCTGCTTCACTTATCCCAACTTCATAATGTCATCTAACATCAAAGGGTTGGGAGATACAAGATTTTGCTTGCAGCTTCCTGAATACTGTATTCATAACAGTATATTAATAATTTTCCAGAGAGCAGCATCAGGATATTTCAGTATCTCTTTTACATCTCTGTGCTGCAATTAAGTATCTTTCCTACACTATTCTGACATGATTAGGAGACATTGTCACAAAACTGACTTTAATCTAAAACCCAGTCTTTGCTATAAGACCTTGTAGGTATTCACCTCCCTCTGGCTGCATGAAGACCATGAGCAACCACACCCATCCCTAGGACTGAGACACATACTGAAAAATGGTATTTGAGCGGCATTTCTCAGTTTTCACCTGACCTGGCTTCGCAACTAAACTAAAATAGCTATCAAATTTGTATTTAGAACGGGTCTAAGCACTGTAAATAGAAGCCACATCTAAGAAAACCCCAACAGTGCAGTTAAATATTAACATTTGTTATCATCTCTTCATCAAAAATAAGTTAACACTTTGTGAACTGGTATTTTTCAGGCTACCAAAACACCCATGCTCAAAACATGCTACAGGCTGCCACCTTGAGAGGGCTGACATGGCAAAACCCAGCTTACTATCTTGTTGGGTCTTTTTAAAACCAGGGAGAAAAAAAATGAAAATGTCAAGCATGGCATAAAACACAGAAATGGAGAAGGGTAAAGCAGTAGACAAGAGGAAAAAGTCATTCCTTATGAGAAATACTTGCCATTGTAGATGAAAATATCAGACACCTTAACTTTGACGTGCAATTATTGCTGCCATGACCCTGCCCCTCTCATCATTTGTGGACTGCAGTTATTGCAACTCAGGCAAGAAGGAAAGGAGGGGCAGAGAGGTAAAAAACCCCCAGGGTCTGGCATTAATTCAGACCTAAATAAATATTAAGGCTACGAAAGAAAGAAAAAAATATTCCACTTGTTTTACAAATCAGAATATGAAACTGGTCTGTCAAGCTTGTCTTGTTCAGGCAGACCATGTTTTACACAGCACTGGAAGACATAACAGGGAAAAGGTCTTACAGTTTAATTTACAGTCCCTATCCTTAATAATATTTGTGGGGTGGACATTGCAATACTGTCTAAATGTTCGTGGACTTTGGCCTAGAGGCCAGAGGGAGACCAGGCAGCTCCAGAGTGCTGCAGAGTAGCAGGGAGACAGTACATGGGCCAAAAGTACTGGACCACTGCCTGGACGCAAAGAACCTCTTCTAGGGAATCAGACCACCCTGCTCTGAAAACCATGCACGAGGGTAACTATAAATCACATGCTGCTGGAGAACACACCACATCCTGCATCTCACAAGTAGCATTCCTGATCCTTGTGGACCTAGATAGGCATCCCAGAAATGAGTATCAGGATACATTAAGTTACCTAATCTTTTGTTCTTGCGTTTCAGTATAACAACTGGCAATTGGGGCTCTCCCAGATTATAAGGAAAAAGAAAAACGTAACAGTGCCTTGTACTACACATTGAATTTTCCTACACAGCACATCACCCCCAGAGCACATTTACCCTCGCCTCATCAGTTCACTCATCACTCCTCAGGATAGGCAGGAGTTCCCTCCCCACCCCTCAACGCACCAGTCACACCAAACACAGCACTGATCCACTTCCCACCAGGTGGGAATAGGCACAGACCTATTCTGTGTTTCCAGCAGGTAAGATATGGCCCAGATCGGTGGGAACTACTCAGCATACACATTAACATTGCTGTCTGCCAGGTTTTACAAGCTGGGGGGGAGGGCAGGCTCCCCAGCACCCACGCTGGACACAGACCAGTGCAGCTCTAGTAAAGTGCTGAATGGTTATCAGACACTGACACGGGGTTTTGCCTGGAGACCTCTGCAACACACCCTGATGACATGGCTTGAAAGGGTGTTGAAACTCCTTTCTCCCTCCTTCCTTCTTGCCTTTAAAAGGGAATTCAAAGCACACACAAAGTCATCTGCTGTCAAAAGTCTAGCAGGGGAAAAAAAATAAAAAACAACATTATGAGAGCTAGGCACACATTTGAGTGAAGTGACCAAAGCCCAATAGAAGCAGCTTTGAGGGAATCCAGTGCCACAACTAAACACTCGGCACTGCTGCAAAGCTGCAGCATATTCTATGATAGGTTGCTCTGATCTTCCACATATTGTCTGCAGCAAATCCCAGTCCTTTGTTCTATAGCAAGATCTCAGCCTAATTAATTCCACAGTCACTTGTGGGTAAGCCAGCGCCAGCCTGGCTGCGCTGCAGAAGAGCGGGAGGAGGAAGGAGTATGAAAGGGAGGGAGTAAGAGCAACTGTCCTGAGCAGGGATGCCAGGTAACATGGAGGGGAACTTAGGCAGGAACAAAAAGGTTGACAGGGAAGACAAAAGACGAGGTACACAAAAGCCCTCTATCTCTTTCAGCATTTTCTAAATTTAGCAGCTCTCTAGAATTCATTTGGAAAGCTTTAAGACTTCTCACCATTAGTACGGCCAAAAGTTTTTAAGTTCAAGAAAACCATAAATCTCATGCTATTCCAGATGTTGTTTCATTAAAAAATGAGCCCATTCATGTTTGACTGTCCTGTAATCCTCATCTCAACATTACCATCAGAACTGGTTCCAAATTACATGCCTTCCTAAGTGCCAGTTCCTCCTCTTTGACAAACACTTTAAAAAAACATGAGGTCACCTTTTATAATTACACTCGTGTAGTCAGGGTGAGAAGTGGTAAAATTGTCAGTGCGCTTTAGAAATTTGCATTTAGACTGCCTGAACAGCTGGGAAATATTCACTGTAGCCTGCAACTTCTGTCACAACATGGGCAGAGTCAGTATTTAAATTAAATTACTGAGATACAGGATGTATTAGGAAGTGGAAGCAAAACCAAACAAAACCCCAACCATTTCAAATATCACAACCATCCATCCAGGAAGGGGAAAAAATAAAAGGCAATTGTTTAACACACATAAAATGACGCATATGAAAGGCTCAATAGCAAGTCTCGGAAAGCTGAGAATGTCTTCAAGAGATTTCAATATGAAATTACCTTTGCTGATGATCATTGTTAGTTCTACCAATGCTACAAACTATTTACAGTAGGCTGAAATCAGATTCCTGTAACTGAGATGCTTTATCTTAAGGGTGATAATAAACATGAACTCTACAACATCTCCTTTAGTAAAAAGAATCCTTACCAGACAGACAACCTAAGACTACATGAGTTCTGATGTTTGTATTGGTCTTAATCCAGTCTCTGTTTTCTAGACCAACTGCTTCAAGAATTTTTGGCCAGTACATAACACCTCCAAATAAATAAAACCAGTATCTAAGCTCCCTAAACAAGTAGCCTGGTGATATCATACTTGGTTATCTCAAACATCGGGTTATTTCCTGTTCTCAGGTAGAGGACAGTTCTTCACCACCGGGAAATTGCAGGTACTGTTCCCGAAACAGCTGTCCCCTTCCTTCATGCCACTTAGCCAGAAACTCACCCCATTGTTTCAGAGTGTTGTTCACTACTGCCCTGATAACTGGGAGACTCCACCATACTCAGTGTGTATGGGCAGGCCCCAGGACAGCTGCAGCAGGACAAGGTAGCAGGTCCCCTTTGCTTTCTCTTTAACAGCAAGATTTCTCAAGTATGCGAGGGCTCAGAGCAGCAACTGCTGACTCTTTATCAGCTAACTTGCAAAGGGAAGATGAAAAAAGAAGTTTGGGATCTCTCCCAAACAGAGGGAGAGGAAGTAGAGGAAGACATAAAAAAAAAAAATAGAAGTTTGCTCTGGTCTGCCAGTATTTTTGGATACCTCTGACCACAGCGACTTGCTGACCCCTTCAGCACCCATTAGGAGCTGAGAGAGTAATTTCAAAGAAATTTAGAATACTTTCTGCCCATTCCAAGTATCTGCCTTGCAAGTCCCTATATCCCCTTTAATCTGTCCAGTAGAAGCAAGGGCACAGCTTCAATCTTGACACTTCTGACCCAACTGCCACAGTGGGTACAATAACCCTAGGTTTTTACTGATATGGGACTAGGTAGAAACCAGTCAGCCACGAACTAACACTGACAAGACAAATCCTGTCAGTTGAAGGGAAAAAAAAAAGAGAAGCATCAGCACTTCTGAAGTCTCTTTGAAGTGACCAGCCAACTGGAGAATATGCAGAAACAAATGAGATTACAAACGGGCAGAAATGGGAGGAGATAAGGGTGGCACAGTTCTTATTTTGGGAAGGTCCTCGTCAGAGTGATCCCTTCAAAGTAATTAACAACTATGCTCTGAAAGTCCATTTGAAATGCACACCTATCCTCTACCCCAAGAAATATCACTCCACAAGCTGTGACAAATTTATCACCACTATTATCACAACGAAATCGCATTTCTGGCTACTTGCAGATAACCACAATAATCACAGACTAGGGTACGTGTTACTGCACAGAGCAATTTCACTTCATTAACTCCGTAGAATACCCAGAAAAAAAATATAATAAAAAACATATTTAAACAGGAAGTTTTCTGCCAGGTTGAGGATCTGATTCAGCCGAAGGTATGCCCAGAGAAGTGCCAGAACTGCAATAAAAGCAAGGAAAAGAAAGACTCATATGGCACAGACACCTCCCTTAGCAGGAGCAAAGAGCACTCCAAGTGCACACCAAGACAGCACTGCTCCTGGACCACTCGGCTCTCCTGGCTCAAGTTCCGCTTTTTTGGCAGGGACAATTTGCTAGAGGTTCAGCCAAACTGGCATGAGAACAAGCAAATCAGTGGCAAATAGGTAAAATGATTGCCATGTTACTTTGGAAAGAAGATGACTCAACCCAAATCAAGTGGGAAGTTGAGAGCCAAGAGAACAGCATTGCAGGAAAACAAGGCATCTGGAGCATAAAAGCAGCCACAACAGGAATTCCCTTGTGACTAGACATGAAATATTATTACATAATTGCTCTGAGTGATTAAAACACAGCCTTCAACTAACCACTTCCCTCTAAGCCAACCCCAAGAGGTGGAATTATCTGGAATGTTGCGGGTGCACACAGAGGGATGCTGTGCCATCAACCTCTGCAATTTAATCAAGCCTCAGTCCTTGCCCATCATCAGCTTTTGGTATCCGTTAAACAAATTAGCATACAGAACAACAAACAACCTCACTTAATCCAATCAAACACAGAGGACAGGCCATCCTAGTAACAGGGGAAAAACCCAACCACCATGAATCCTGTAACTAAGAGCGGCCATGAAAATGTTGTCCCAAGATGACAGCTGGCTTCACAGATGGTCTTGAAGATGCAGGCACTAAAGATTAGTGAGAGAGTTAGAAAAGTCCCTGCTGAGCACACACTTCATGTGTAGTTGTCATTGTCATTCACTTGTCATGTTTAGTCATCATTATGCTGCTCACTGTGTTAGTGCTAATAATTTACCTGAAGCATCACTGTGCAAATCAGTAAAATGAGATCTCAGGTTTCTCCACAGCAAAAAAAAGAGTATTTCTCATCATCCTTCCTTTGGACAGTGCACTCTGTTTACAGCAGTATGGTGATGTTGTGATAAAGAACAGATTAAATCTTTAGAGAATTATGTAGCAGTGAAAAAGCCTTGCAACTGCTAAAGCAAGAAATTAATGTACAAACCAAGCTAAAGTCCAAGATTTATGTGCTAAGTCAGGACATTAGCTCAGAAGGGTGATTTAACATGGCCACTGGAATCCCTGTGGTTAAATTATGCATCTGACCTCTTCACTGTATGTATTTCAGCAGTGTTAAATAATAAGCACTACATCCTTTATTACCATTTCCAGTTCTAATGACTGGCAGCACTATAAAAAGCACCGTTCCCAGTGACTCAGTCAAGGAGGTCAGGATAAAGGCAGCATCTAACACAGAAATGCCAGTCTTCAAGGAAGGTGCAAGGCCACCCCTGGCTCCAATAAAGACTCAAAGAGAAGTGGGGCTAAACAAAGCACTGAGCAGGGCTGAAAACAGCAAGATCTCCACTCCCTCAATCCCAAGCATAATGCAGGCTGGGAGAAAATGGGCATCAGGCAAGGGATAGCGGAGAAAGCCTGGACAGAGAAACAGCATCTGATGAAGGATGCCACTAGGAGAGAGGCTACGGAGACAGTGGAACTTAACACAGTTTAAGAATAGCTATCCCACTCCCAAAGAAGGCGGGGTTAGGGTGGGGGGACGGACAACGATGTCTCGTGCAGGTATATAAAAATGCTTTGTGCTAAATAACCAGAATTGTTTCATTGTTTCTGAAGACAAAGCAATGATCCAACAGCTACTAGCTCAGACTGCTGAAGATAAGTACAAGAGGATTTACTGGCCAAACAAAAGTACATTTTTTATTAATATACTTTTGGCTCTCTTTATGATATTTCAATATAACCCCTGGCTACTACACAGATGAGCATATATTAGAATGAGATTTAATAAAACTCTATTTAGAAAGATGAGAACATTGCATAATACATTACAGAAACAAATGTATTTTTGAGGGGAGTTAAGGAAGATCTGAACATCCAGTCTCTTGAATTCGCCCGGAGCAGCCCTTTCTCACAAAGGACAGTGAGATGCATGTAAGAGGTGTCAGCAGTTACAGGAAGTGCTCCCACAGTATCAGAGCTCCTGGGGGTTGATAAGAAAGGAAGTCCAAATCAAGCTATGCTGTTGTTCTGTCTGAATTTTTCCTCTCTTTCTTCATTCAGATAAAAACAGACAGAACACCCACCTAGAAAATCCCCAAAACAAAACCAAAGCACAAACTAAGGAGGAACCCTGACCCCAAAAAAACAAGCTAATTATAATTACATGGGATTACAAATCAAAGCAAAAAAGCTGCCAAGTTCTTGGAAGTGAGCATACAATAAAAATAAAAACTCCACACTGGAAAAACCCATAGTCTCAAAAGATGCTTATTATTCTTTCTAATAGAAAACAAGACAGCAGGGGTCACAGATGTTTGTTTATCCCTTAAAATTGATCTGCCCTTTACCACAAGTTCTTCCAAAGAACACTTTTTTTATTATTTTTAAAGAAGCATTCAAGACACCAAACTAACTCTTCCTCGACCTTTTGTGGCCAACTTGATGATGACGACCTTCAAAAGGTTCAAAGTTTAAAAAAAAAAAAAAATTTCACAGTTTAGATTAAAAAGATACATTTCAAGATAATTTTCTCATGCTAAGGCATCAGTGTTAAATGCCCAAACACATGAATAGCTCAGTCTCTGGATATAAACAGAACAAAATCTGACCCTCGTAAAAATCTAACATCATTACATATTTCTGTATGACAAATTATTCAAGTCCACCATGCACCTGTGTTTTTCCCATAAAAGGAGTGTAGCTGGGTTTTTTTGTTTGGTTTGGTTTTAGGTTTTGGGTTGGGTTTTTGTTTGTTTGGTTCGGTTTTGTTTGTTTGTTTTTGGGGGGGGTTTGTTTGTTTGTTTGTTTAATCCATTCTGGGTTCAAGGTTTTGAAGGATTTGCTTTACCTGCTTTTTCCCTGTTGCACACGGTTTCAAGGGATACAAAGAGAAACTAAAATGATTTTCAATGATTCAATACAAATGTATGCTGGCTGAACAAAGCACGACCATGCCAGTCATTCATTTGTTTTTGCACTTCTTTATCCCAACTACATAAACACAGTTAAGCCAAAACACTGCTCCCAGGCAGGAAGTAATTTTTGCTGATCTTAGAGGGGATCTTGAGATTAAGGGAACTACTTCCCTGGTGTAACCATTTAGTTTTACATTTTCAGGAGCTCCAGTTGTCTGTTGATATCAATAAGGCCCATCTGCAGCCAGCAGTGTTTTCACAGGGCTGATACTGCAAACATGCAAGAGCTTTCAGGTGAAAAACCAAGGCGGGTTTTTTGCATGCACTACTCAGCACATAGAAAGCGAGTGCAGAAAGCGGCACAGTCTCCTCACTAGAAATTTTCCACTTTAGCCATTACATGAGGAAACAAAAAACAGAGCAGCATGCACTTTCTGTCCCTGGAGTAAAACAACTTGTGTGAGACATTACTTCTTTAACTGCTCAGCCAAAACAGTTACCAAGTACAAAAACAGAAGAATTCAGAAGAACTTAGTCTTATTTCACTCATCACCATCTCTTCAGCTTCCCCAAAAATCAACCCGGTTTTTGGTTTGTAGGGCTGCTTTAGGATACTTGGCACAAAGATCAGTGATATTACAACTGGAGCCTGCTTTGCAACCCTTTCCCCTTACTAGCTACGGACATATGCACTCAGCATCTTTCCCACAGACACCCGTGTCCAGAGACAAGCAGGACATCTACCATTGCCAGGATCCCAAAGAGACACATAGGGTCCTGTTTCAGGACATAACTTTGCAACTCAGTGCCACAACCAGTGCCCAGGTACAAGTCCACACGATGGACACCTGGAATGACATGACACCCAGGGAGGGAAAGGACTGTGGGGATGTGGGATTTACCTAATCCTAGTGGGAGGGTAAACTCACGACGACTTGACAGCAGCAACATGCAAGGACAGATCTGCATCGTGTCCAGCCGCTTCCCTTGTCTTGGAAAGAGGGGGCGCCGAGGGAGGCCGAGGGGGTCCGTGAGGGCTGGTGAGGGACAGGGGGTGCCGAGGGAAGTCGCCTTTCTCACCTTGCTCACGACGTTTTGGACGAGGCCGGCTCTGATGCGGTAGTGCCACTCGCGGCAGCCGCACTCGCTGGCGTTGCCCGCCGCGGGGGTTGGCAGCCCGGGCGGGGGGGGGAAGATGCTGCCGTTGCCGCTGTGGTTGGCGTGGATTGGCGCCAGGGTCCCGCTCCAGTTGCCCTGCCCGTCCGCCTCCCGGCACCAGAAGTCGGGCTGATCCAGGAGGAAGGAGTCCGAGAACTTGCTGAAGCCGATGACGAGTGCCGGGACCCAGGTGAGCAGCACCAGGGTCCGCTGGTAGCGTCCGCCCAGCCCTCCGAGGAAGGGTAGCACCGAGCCGTCGTAGTCGAGGAGTAGCGGGCTGCAGGCGGCGGCGGGCGGTGGCACCGGCACCGCCTGGATCTCGACCCCGGCAGCGTTGGCGGGGGGCGGCCCCGGGGGGGCGGCAGCGCCCCCCCCCACGGCCCCCGGCACCGAGCCATTCTCCTCCGGCAGCGGACGGCCCCCGCCGCCCGCCTCACGGCGCCGGTCTATCGCCATGCAGCCGCCCGGGGAGGCTCACATAGGGGGGGAGCTGGGGCAGCCCCGGCTCCCTCGCGAGTTCTTCCCTCCCTCTGCTCCGCGCGCACTCACACACACACACACACACACACACACCTTGCAATGTAAGATATTGCACACACGCTCCCAGCCGGACTCGGCAGGAGACGGATGGGGGAGGGAGGAGAAGGAGAGAGGAAGGAGGGGAGGAAGGAGAGGGGCGAAGAAAAGGGGAGGCACCGAGCGAGCCCCTCGCTCGCTCCCTTCCTCACCCGCACCCTGCGGCCACGAACCGCTGCAACTGCCGGCGGTGCCCCCCCTCCCCTCGCCTGTGCGTCAAGCTGCACTCATCCCAGCTCTCCCTTCCCCCTTCCGAGAGGCACAGCCGAAAATAAAAGGAAGGATCCAGCCGGATCCGAGCATGCAATGGGCCAAAAGAAAGGAAGGGAAAAGGCGGGGGGGATGGAAAAGGAGAAAGAAAACCAGAAACAAAACAACAAAATCCAACCACCCTGCGAACGAAACCCTGCAACAACAAACCAAGCAAAACCGGTGCAGCAAGGCACCGAACACGCCTCCTCTCCCGGTTTTGGTGAGGAGGGGGAGGAGGGAGAAGAGGGAAGGCAAAGGAAGGAGGAGAAGAAAATAACAGCTCCCGACACGGCTTCCCCGCTTCCCGCACAGCTAAGGGCTCCCCCCCGGCCGCGGCAGCAGCGGCGGTGGCAGCCCCCAGCACCTCCCCGCCGACTCGTCGCAGCCCCGCGTCCCGCACATCTGGCTCTGCAGCAAGGGGCCCCGCCGGCCCCTTCGCGGCCCGGGCTGCGGACGCGGACACCACCACCGCCGCCGCCGCCGCCGCCACTACCGCCACTGCCACCACCGTTGCCGCCGTGCGCCTCCCGCGGCAGCCCGCTCCCCGCGCCGTGCCGCCGGCCGCACCTCCAGAGGCGGGCAGGAAAACCCGCCCGGCTCCTCGCTCTCCGCCTCCCGGCAGCCCCCACCTGCCGGCCCGGCCCCGGCCCCGGCCCCCGCGCCACCGCCCCCCGCTCCGCCCCCGCGGTGCCGGGCGGCCGCACCTGCTCCCGCCGCGCCGCCCGCCCGGCTCGGCCCGGCCCGGCCCAGCCCGGCCCCCCCGCCAGGGACCCGCTGCCGCCGGGGGCGGGACGGCGCCGCGGGGCGGGGAGGGCGCGGGGCGGCCCCGCGGGGGTTCCGCACCGCCCCGCGGCCGCGCTGCGCTCCGGCGGAACGGGGCAGGTGGGGTGGGGAGGGCCGGGGGAGGAGCGGGAGGCGCTGCCGCTCTGCAGCGCGCCGTTTCCATATCAATTATTTACACGGGTTGTGTGTGTGTGTGTGCCTTTAATAACGCAGCGCGGCTGCAGCGGGCTGGGCGGGAGCGCACTGCACCCCCGAGCTGCAGGAGCACCCTGGGTGGCTGAAGGGGGAACGAGACTTGGAGGGAAGGACCGAAAGGCGACGGGGGCATTTCTGAGACCTAGAGCGCTGCGAGGAGATGTGTCTGCATCGCTTCGGCCAGCCTGCCGCATCAGAAAAAAAATTAGCACCTGACGTTAATTGTGAAACGGGCATTTCGAATTTTATTTCGAAGGTTATTTTTATGTTAAGCTAAATTTACTTCTGCATGTAAGTGCCTCACACTATTTCCATCGTGGAGCACAGCCTGTGCATTACTGAACTGTATGGTTATTTTTTTCCTTTGTAAGGAAGGAAAGAGAGACAACAGATCAATATACGCTTGTACACGTGAACATGGCAAGTGAGCAGAAAATGCTTGTGTGCATTAGAAGAGCACCGGCATCATTGCCAAATATAAATGGAAGAGCAAGATGTTGGTGGAATTTACTTGATCTGGTCTCTGCAAGCAAACTGTACACCATTAATGCCTTCAAGCTTACTCCTTTTAATCCTTGTCTTACAGAGAACACCAGAAAGTTTCCCATCTACAACACTTCAGGGTGGCTGTGGATCCCTTTTGTGGGGCTTCCCTCAGTCCTACTCTGAGGGACACACAGTACCCAAAAGGCCCTAAAGCCTCCCCAGGCAACACTTTATCCTCCTGTCTGCATATTCCTTGCTGAATTTTGAATGTGGTGTTCCCTGCCCAGGGAAGTATCCTCTTTCTGTGTTGCAGTGTCCTTTTACATCTGATGGCTGCTATCATGTCCCTGTGCCATGTTTTCTTTATGATGACCAGCTGCAATTTGTCCACCTGTACTGCTATCTCTTGGCCATCAACTGCCCCAGCTCTCCTCCGGTTTCCCCTCAGCTGGTACCTGCAGCCTGCACTGAGCAGTGCCCCAGTCTCTCTGTGTAGCCCTGTGTACCCAGGGGGTACCCCTGCCTCCAAAAACAATGCCTCTAATAGCTTTTTAGTCACATTCTGTGTTTTCCAAGCAACTTCTTGGGATTATTTTGAATTCTTATTTCATCCTCCAATGTGTTTTCAGTCACTCCCCAATTAATGCCAGCTCCGAAGGCTGCTAATGAAAGATTCCAGGACACACCCCTTTGAAATTGCGTTTATAATCCACCCGCTTGCTACTAAACCACTGATGGCGGCACTTTCCCCAGTTTTGTACCCACTGCCTAAATTTTTCAAATAAACTGAACTCCCTTATTCATGAACACATATGTAGAGTCTAACTAAGACACAGATGAATGCAGGCCTTTCTTCCATACAAAGGTCTGTTCCTCCATTGCCAAAGGAAATTTGGCCAGCTTGTCCCAGTTTCTTGTTGACAAGTTCATGTTAATAGCTGTTTATCCTATTGCGTCCTTCTATCCGTTTACAACTAGTGTGTCCATTTGTACTTGATGCTTTCTGGGGCAAAAAATCTGGCTGTTCAATTTTTTTATTTATTTACTTATTTATTTTCAAATGCCATCTTAAAGATAGGTATCAATTTTGCCTATTTCTATCAGCAGAGTCCTTGGCCATCATCTCTGAATTCTCAGAGATAAACACTAGTATTTCCAATGCTGTCTGAGCCACTTGCTTCACTACTGTGGTATGAAGTGCAGCCAGATTGTTGGTTTGAACACCTCTAAGTTATATAAGTACTCTTGTAACTAGTTCTGTCTCATTCTGGGCCGAAATCTTATTCCCTTATCATTAATATGTATCATGTCAATCACCTGTTCACAAGTGGCCTCTTTTAGCCAAGACTGGTGCAAAGAAGTCCTAAGGCACTCTGAGTCTTCTTGGCATCAGGAAGTAGCTTTCTCTCTCTGATGAAAGAAAGCTTTTGACTTCTTAGTACTGATGTATTCACCAAATGATTTCTTGTTACTTGCAAAGCGCTTGCTAGTTAAGTTTTGATTCTTGAATTGGCTTTTTTGTATTTGTCCCTACCTGTTCTTGGCAAGCAGCACTTCTGCACTCACCCCATGGAAACTTGATCTGCTTTCTCTGTGCTTGCTTTTCGTAAGCTTGTGATTAGCGCAGTCATCTGCTTCCTAACATTCCCCTATTTCTTCTGCAATGGGATCATTTGAGTTAGACAAGTCTTCTAGAAACTCCTAGCTAACACTCACTGTCTTTTCCCACAGAGGCAAAAGGCATCATCATGGCCTGAGATTGGCAAAGTGAAATGGTGAGGGGAAGAGGACTTTGGGAGCAGAGGTCTCAAGCTGAAATTCTGAGGAAAGAAAAATTTGGCTGAAGGAAGCAAAGAATTGAAAACTGGGAAGAGATGGGAAGGAAAAGAAGAGCCCTTACAGAAGTAAGCAAGATTACTGTGAAGAAGTAGATCTGTAGAAAGATAGCAAAGTCATACAGTACCATGAAAAGCCCATAATGAGAGGTTACAACTCTTACTCAAGCTGACCAAACATTTTCATCCCCAACACCTCTTCTGGGCTGCTCCTATATCCTGAGTTTTTGGTTGGAACTGAAATATTTCAAAGGTAACATATTCCTGAGGGTTACGTATTTTTACATAGTAGGAGTTCTGCTCCTGACACAGTGATCATTGAGAGACTGTTTATGCATAGAAGAAGGTTGCAGACAAAAGAGGAAAGAAAACACATTTCTAGGAGCTAAGAAATAATTTTTTGATGAAGTAAGTATGACTGAAGCAAAACTTCATGGAAAAATATCTTTCAAATAACAGAAATGCCTCTACATATTCCTCTGAAAACTGCTTTTGGTTTAAATGAGGAAATGAAAAACATTTGAAAGGAATATTCTAGCTGTGTGGTGGAGCCCACACATGAACAAATGCTAAAGTTAAGAGGTGAGCCTCTCTCTCCTGAGCAAGGCTTTATGAGGAGCTACGTTTTGTGATGAAGCAAGGTTTCTCAAACAGTGCCTCTTTGACCTCAGAAGATGCAGGACCTTTGGGATACCCCTTCACTAGAATACAGAAAGATACTATTTAAGAGATAAGTTGCATTCCAGAAGATAATGAATCAATGTCTTTTGGCTTATTTTTTCCACTTTCACTGAGTTATATTAGGAAAACTGAATACCATTATAACATGGTTCCTCACCAGTTTGGCAAGGAGGAGCAGAGAAGATGAATATGGCCTACTCTGACAGGAGCAGTTTGATTGCCCTATTGCAGAACAAGCCTCCTGTTGCAGAATGAGCACCCTGTCTATTGGCACCCCACCACAGCTCAGAGGGTTTGAAGCCAGGACCCAGAGAAATATCATTATGTTTACAGAAAGTAAGAAAAAAAAAAAATCAAGCTTCCTCAGCCTTAGCGTTAACATTTTCACATTCCTGAAAGGCCAGCCGCAGTACTTTGAAGAACTCCTGGCATAAATTCCTGGTTTATGTGGAATTTGCAACAACCTCATTCCACATAACAACAATCCTAGCTATATTTTATTGGTTTATGGGATGTATGCTTCATTGCCTTTTTTGTCTAAAGGAATCCTGTACTGTAGAGGTGAAAACATGACAGTGCAATAAACCAAAGCTACTTGGTACAAACTCTGATTAACAATATCACCTATTGTAATGAAGACTACTTACATACTGGAGAAAAGCATGGTTTCTTTATAGGATCGCATGATATTTCAAGTTGCAAAGGATCAGGAGGTCTTTAGTCTCACTTCCTCTTGAAGCAGGATCAGTTATGGGATCAGATCTGGATGTGCAGTGCTTCATCAAAATGCAATAGGGGATTTTTCAGCTCAGGAGGGCAGGATGAGTACTGTGAGAGCTGGATGTGAAGCAACATAAATGGAAAGAAAGAAGAATGAGTTCAAATTGGTAAAAGGGGCTAAGCCACCTGGGGAACAGGAAGGAAAGCCTGTGCTTATTTCATCGTGCTCTCTTCCGACCCTGATTGAACCAAAGACACCCAACTTTCACCATTTTTCCTATGTCAGCAAATGGTAGCAAAATTCACTGGCAAAATAATCTATCCCTCCTGATGCTGATTCAAATAGAAGATGACGACCTATTGTCTGTGTTGTTTACTCTGCTGGCAGAGGTATGTACCTCATATGGGGAGGGATCCAGCTGGAGAAGGGTTCCCATTCCCTGTCTGCTTGGGATATGAGCATGCTGGGGAACGTGTGTGGCTTTGTTTATTATCCTAAACCCAGAAAAAAATATTTGTACACTAATTATTGGGAAAAAAATCATACATGTTGCAAAATCAAGCAATCTGACATTGGTTAACGCTGTAACTAAGATTGCTTGGGCAATGTCAGTTTATGCCCCAGATCAGTGCACATGCATCCTGAAGTAATGTTTAATGAATGGTGCATTATGATGCAACCTATAATTACATTATTACTTACAGTTTTTCTTGGAATCTCCTGTTTTGTTCAGTTAAAAATAAAAAGAAATAAGTATTTATTTTTTTAAAAGATATGGTTGACTTTCAGAAGGATTTAAGAACTTAAAATACCATTGAGAATCTGGGTCTTAATGAGGAGCAATTCAGTATTTTGTTTTCTCCTCGTTCAGTATGGAGCCCCATGACTTATTCAATGCACTAACTTCAAACCCTGCTCTAAAGAACTAATGATTAATGTCCTCGTGGGATTTTTTATAATTCTCCCCTCTGAAGTATCCAAGTGTTTCACAAATATTCATGCATTTATTTTCACAGTGTCTCCATAAGGGGAAGGTTGATTACCTTCTTTTCATATTGGGAATCTCAGGGGCACATAGGTTAAGGTAATACCCTTGATGTTTTGGGTACTTGCAGCTCCTAGCAGTTTATCATTCTAGAGTATGGTGCAGCATTTTGCATTTGGGAAGCACAGTTCCTGTTGGCAACTGTGACTGGGCAGTGCTTTTGTAAATCTGACTCCAGAGTCTCAAGGCATGCACTCACAAAATTAGACAAATGCAATGGCAATAACATCATACAGTGCTTTGAGGAAGAGACAGAAGCCTGAGACTGCTCCTGGGCAAAACAATGGAGCTGCTGATGTAGCACTGGATTAATAAAGAATTAAAACTAGGTAAGACAATTAGAGCAAGTTAACCTAGATTTAAGGAAAATATACTTTGTTACACTACCTTTTTTTTATTTTTAATGACTTTATCAATTTGGTTAATGAAGACAATGGTACTGATGTGGACTGTTTGTAACTGAACAGTGAGAATGATAGACAGATGTTAACCTGGACCAAGATTACACCACACCTGTGCCACCAGAAAAATTTACCTCCACCAGCTGTTTTGACCATTTGCTAAATAGAAATTACTTTCCTTTCCAACTTGCCTGAAGAGCAGTTCCTGCATGCACCACTACTTTACAATAGTGTAAATCAGTGAAGTTTACTCAGAACAGCAACAAGAATTGTATAACCTTATCTTAATACTTTTCCTCGAGGGGAGCTCAAGAGCTTGCTCAGATACCTCTATACCTGTCAGCAGCCAATCAGTTGACTTTCTAAGTTGTGAGTTTAATTCTCTGGAGAAGCAGTGACACTCCTTAACTCCTCATCCAGTCTCCCACCTCACTTGTGATTCACCTACCACTACAATTAACAGGGCAGTGCCATGTAGGGAACAGCTGCCTTCTCACTAAGGTGACCCACATATAAAGCAAGTCTATCCTGTTCACTGAATTAAGCAAACACGCTGTGGACAAAAGAGTAAGTAGTCATGTAATTAAAGGCTTTTCTCACTGTACATACATAAATATTATCCAGCATATATATATATATGTAACAAAAAGCCATTATGCGAACACACAGGGAAGCCAAATTAGATTTACACAAGCTATTTTACTTTGTGTGGTTTCTGACTTTCAAGTGCCTAATTTTGAGTTCTTCATGGTATTTTAATGTAGGGCTTTGTCTCTGTGTATATACATTAAAACAATGCAAAGCAACTAATGAGTGCTTACACAAGTTGTACAGTATGCATAATTTTTAGACACAGTTTGTTTGAATACTTCAATGGAATGTAGTGAAATCAAGTAGGAATTAAGTCAGTCCAGTGGCTTTTTTATTTTAAACAGATCTTCAAATACTAGAATTAAATAAATGAAATTAAATAAATAATTAAATTAAATTAAACAGACTTTGAGCTGGATTCGTGCTTCAAAAGACCAAAGTTTTTAACAGCAGTCATTTTACATTCCCTTGGTCAGAAGATGGTAGCTGCAAATCTGATGTTGAAAAACAACTTAGCGAAAATACACGTATATATTTTCTGCATCCTCCTCTAAGGCTGCTGACAGATTCTTAACAGAAAAACGGAGGCTGAAATAGTAATACTTATTTCAGGAGCAAGGTGGGTGCATTTCCACCTATGACGGGAATCACAGCCAGATACATGCAGATGTCTACTGTCACTTTTAGTGTATAACTCAGTTTCTAAAGGGAAAGCAAAAATCAAACAGCACCTGGGGTATTCCTTAAGGATTATCAGAGGAAAGGAATCAGGACACCCTGAGGGAACTCAGTGACTCAGAGTACAGTCCTCAGACAGATAAATTAAACCTTGCATGCAGATTAACTGAGCAAGAATGTGTATATGCTACAGAAAGTAACCAAACAAATGTAAGGATGGCAGCTCAAAGACTAATTGCCTCAAATATATGAATCACCAAGTTTTCCAATCTTGCAGGACCTAACTGGAATATTTCATAAAAATGGAACCTATAATCAAGAATCTTATTTGCACATTAAATATTTGCTTTTGATTTTTTTTTTTCCCTTTACACCTGGTTAAGAGACATTCTCGATGGGGAGTTCTTCTTTCCATGCCTGCTCCTATATTGTATATGCAAGCTCAGACTCACCTAGCATCCAAACGATTTTGGCCTCAGTCCCTGCTTCCATGGGCTGGGAGCAAGCTCCAAAGTACAGAAGCAAGACTTCAGCCGCTTCTGTCCTTCAACACAGGCCCAAACTGGATGTTGGAGAGGCTGAGAATGGACAAAGTCTTAATTAAACCATGTTATGTAGCTATATGGTGTTGACATCCCTCTATCTATTTATACATTACCCAGCACTCACTGCTACTTGTACCCTTCAAGTTGTGATCACAGTTAGACTAGCTGATTGTCGTAGGCCCCTTCCAGCTCTTCTGTTCTGTTCTCAGGCAGGAATAACTGGGTTCCCTGCACAGAGCTTGCTAAATTTGATCTAAACAAGTGCAGCCCTAGATACTCTCCCATTGCCCATCCATGGGGGACACCTGCACCCGTGGCTCACAGCTCAGCTCGTGGCTCTTTTGAATAAATCCTTTCCAAAATGTCAAGGAGAAGAGAATATTCTCTCGTCTCTACATACAAACTAAGTATGACTGTGCACATATGGCTTAAGAGGGAAAAAGGAACATTAATTAGTCCAAGTTGTAGAAAGAGCATGTTGATTTTGCTCAAGAAACTTCTTACGAAACAAGATAATGGTCTTAAGAATGAAAGGGAAATAAAGAGATTGGGGAAAAAACTGTAACACAATATTTAATTTCTTTTTGTATTTTCTATCAACATTTGAAGATCTGAGAGGTAAGAGGCTTGCACTGCTAGAGTTAAATAGTTTGTAGTTACCTGGAACCCAAGCCAGCTTGTGCAAATACAGCTCTGCGGTGCGGTTAGTCTGGCAGACTTTGTCTCTTCAGGCATAACCACTGATTTATACCTTACCCCATAAAGGTCAAAACTGCCTTCCCAGCATGCTAGCAATGTTGTCTTGAGCTGTTAGCCTCTACCCTGGAAATGCCAAGCACTTCTCTTATAATGTTTTTTTTTACCTGAATTTATGCAGCCTGTAATCAAGGAGTCCATGGACTTCTGAAACTAATTAAAAAAAAAAAAAAAAAAAAAGAGAGAAAAAGGGAGAGAAGGAGAGAGAGGTGGGTCCCTTCGTTCATCCAAAGGACTCTACATTTTACACTACTAGAGCCCCAGGACCTGCTGCATCTGAAGTAAAGGGTGAAATTCCAGCTAGCTTTGTTTGGGACCAGTAGGGTCTGGCTGACATATGCAGCTTGCCAGGATGTTTACTCAGCACACACCCAGCATATCTGAGGAAAGGTAAGAGGTGTCAGTCATACCATGTACACTGCAACAAATAACTTACTGCAGAGTTGTCCCAGCTTTTTTTCCCTCTGCTGCCCAGTGGGGATGAGGAGTCTGAAAATACGGAAGACGGTCTGAAAACTCAAGTTCCTTTGCAGCTGGAGACATCTAGTTGGAAATGTTTTACTGCGATGGAAAAACTGCCAGCAGCAATCAGAGAATGAGAGGTTACACCTGGATCAAGAAGAAATGCTACAAGGAAGGAGTCAGCTGGAAATAAATGCCTGACTTGGAGAGGTTTGTCTTTAAAAATAAACAAACAGCAACAAAACAAAAAAAAATTAAAAAATCCAAAACAGGCTTAAAAACCCAAAGAAAATAGCAAGTTGTAAACAATACTGTGAAGGAAAAAACCTGATATAGGATGATGGTGGAAAGAGAAATCAGACTTTTCTCGTTACAAGATTTCTGTTTGTGTTTAAGAGATAAAAGAACAAAGGATTACTGATGAGCAGCTTTTGCTGTGGCCTTTCCTTGCTTCCCCCTACCCCCTCAGCTGGTCAGTGGACGGCCAGCCAGGAGAGCAAGCAATACTGATGGCCTCAATCAGCAAGGAGGAGGCTGAGTCTTGCTGGCAAACCTGTGTTTCGTGTCAAGCAAACATTAATTTCAGGCATGCTGGAGGTTCAGCCATCTTCCTCAAGAAGGCATCAACTGGGCAAGGAGTTTAAAGCAGCTAGGATTTACAATATAAAGAAGTCTGTACTAGTGACTGCAGACATTGTAAATTGTTCCCACTTGTGATCGTTCCATGGGAGAACATCAAAGGCTTCCACCAGTTTCGTGTTTGTTTGGAATGAGATAGGCAATAAGTCAAAACCTACCTTGGCAAAAGCTTTCTGTGTTGTGCAGCTTAGCTGTCCTGGCAGCTATCTAAGGCAGGACATTTCTTATCTCCAGTTCCTTTCCATAAGGATGAAATGTTCCTGGTCATTTGGCTTTTGACAAAAGGCTCTGTATAGTTATTAACTTTAATACTATTCCTGGGCTGGAGGGAGATTGTTAGGCTGGTTTCAGAGTAGTGTTGGGCTACTTGTGATCTCCTTATTCAGTGTCAGACAGTTATCCTGACTAGGCACCTCACTGGCTCTTGTTTATTTTCATAAACCTACCTGAAGCAGATGGCTAACTGGAGCCCAGTTCAGCTTCTCCTCTGCAACACACTTTTGTGGTTAAGAACCCAGCGGCAAAAGATAAAAAGGCATGTGTGTAATTATGCAGGAATTCTCTGTTAACCTCTCTTAATTATTTTTAAAAGCATGTTGCTATGGGAAAATGCTCCTGGAGTCAGTTATTTTAAAGTTTTCCTCTTAGATACTTAAACCCATCCTTCCACTATTTTCAGATTTGAGGACAAACCTTTATCCAGATGGTGAATGTAGACATAAAGTATGTTGCTCACTGTGCTGGGAATGAAGCATCCTACCTGTGGCTCCAAGACCTCAGAGCAAACCAATGCAGGGCTTAATGAGCATTGGCCTATATTAAAAAAGGAAGAAAATTAGAAATAGTAAGTTTTAAAGTTTAGGACAAAGTTTCTTTTCTTCACCATTTTAGAAGTGCACAAAGTAGCAATGGTACAAAGCTAACAATTACTTCTTCTAAAATCACAAAAAGAGGAATGGAGTCCAAGCTGGACAAAGTTCAGAGGCTGCTGTTTTCTTTGAGTGAATTTACCCAAAAATCCTGCGAGGTTTAAATCAGAATTGTCATTGCATAAGGTTCAGGCTTCTGAGCTGTGACTGATACTAGGTATCTATATTCCTTCCATTTTTAGGGCTGGCTGCTACTATCATGGCAAGCAATAATGTCAGCTTCACCTTTTTGCAAAACAGTCAGCGTTTGGTTTGGCTGAAGAAGAAATATTTTTGAGTGGACCTCAGTGACCTTCTGCAAATTGATAGCTGGCTTGCAACAGGCAAAGCTGAGTCACCAGTTGCACAGGGTTGAAATCCAACCCATACATCTGTAGCACATCTTGCACTGCTGGTGCAACTGGTGTTGTGGTGTTCTCAGGCTTTAAAATAAAGTCTCTGATAAAATAGCGTCTGTGATCGGATTTTGATTGGATACTGTAACACATAATTTCTGTGAGGAGATGAATTTAGACATATACTCTGTAAAGTTTTGGTATTTGGGGTCTCCTGTTCTACATGCGTTTTTCTGGGAAAATTCCGGTTCCTCAGAGGGAAGGAAATTCTGAGACTCCCACTCATCTGGCGGATCCGATTCATTAGACCACTGATGTGAACAAGTTTTTATTGATGTGTCTGTTCCTTTCAGGGCTTCTGACATGGGTTTGATGAAGTCCATAGTACTTGCAACCTCCTTTTAAAATCCAGTCCAATATCATGGGGAAATTTTAGCTCTTTTGGGATGGGGGTGTAAGGGCTGTATAACTGCTTTGACTGTACACTTTTTTTACTGAAACTTCTGAGTATTTACTGAACTTCTGAGCCTCTTTCAACCTCCCATATCAAGCACAATGCAACAAAGTTTCTGAAAGTTGAACTGCTTTGTTGCTGGCAAGTTGTTTTTTTGTGTAGAGAGGAATAAATTGTGTAGCATTTTACATTTCATGTCCCAAAGTGTACCCTCTCCTTTAAACATTCAATTCAGTTCTGTTTTCACATTTTATTAACATTTTCAAGAGTATCCCCTGGGTAAATACTTTCTGCAATAGTTTCCTTGTGTGCCAAGTTCCCAGCTTACAGGCTTCCCTGACAGCCTGACTGCAGTCAGCTGCGGGTTGCCATCTCAGAATTTGCATTGTAATATTATTCTCAATAATTTGGTAAGTCTTAGCTATTGCAGGATCAATACCAATCCTGAAACCACCTTCTGCAATCCAGTGAATGATCCAGGAACATTCATGCTGTTACCCCCATATAACAGACGCAGAACCACTTGTACTTTCTTAGAAAGTGCTATAATTTTGCCCACCACAGTTTAGTCTTTTTTTTTTTTTTTTTTTTTAAACTTCCCTTGTGGCTTTAAGAGCCATGGTTTCCATTATCTCATTTTAAACAAAGGAGGTTGAGTATTTGTTGCAACTCTCTGAAACACCAGGGTCACAGTCTGCTTGCACACAAAGCAGCTGAATAAGGTTTCAAGTCTACATCTCCACTTAAGGACGTATTTTCACCTTGTTCAGCATAATGGCAGTGCAAGTATTTTCTTTTCTTTCTTTCTCTCTTCTTTTTTCCAAGTTAAAGTGCTTAGTATTTCAATCAGGACATTACCATTTTCCTTTTCCTATATTCTGGAATTCATAAAACTTAATGTATCACTGACTTGCTTTGTGCATTTTGAAGAATCCATTTTGTAGGGATATATGACAGCCCGGCACCTCCAGAATTTGTCTCAAGCAATATTTTTTTCTCACCCCTGAAAGAAAAAAAAGAAGCAATATAAAAGCTTTTCTCGGGCACCTTTACAAGTAATTTGAACCTGAAATTTCTAATTAGAGAAACTAAATCTGCTGTCACCCGGTTTCTGAATAGTGGAAACGTTGCTGGAAAAAAACAAAATAAACCAAAACCAAATAAACCAGGGCAAACAGAGAGAAAAGCCATGTTTTCCAGAGGTATAGATGAAACAAAGCATAAATTAATTGCTGATGAAGTACCTCAAAACCTCAAACAGGCAGTCAGCATTTCATTCTAATCACCAGTGGTGGGGGACATTTTGAGCAATATCCAATCTCTCTTGTCCTTCCAGCAAGGAAAGTTTAAATGCAATATAGATGCTTGAAGGTAGAAACCTGGCATACCTCTGCATCTGAGGGTAAGAGTTGGGCACCTCCAGAGAGCTACACGGAGTACACAAAGCTACGTGCCTTATACATCAGTAGTTGCATGTCTTCTATCCACACTAATACTTTTCAATCAGCCATGTTAGCATGGCTCACCTTAAAGTATATGCTTTTCTTCCATATTCTGTCAACAGTAAGAATAGTTTAGTATTTCAGGATTTTGAGGAAAATTAATTTTCTAGAAAATCTACAACATCCAGCTAGTATGAATTATTTTGTTGGCTTCACACACGCACACACGCACACACACTGTATTTTTTGTCAGGGTCTAGGATGCGGTGAGTCGGAAACCCTGTTCCTTGGCTACTGATTGTACTGGAAAGGTGGCTTGGTGAGATGAGGGCTCTCAACAAGCAGCAGGAGAGCTGAGTAGAGGCAGAGTTGTCTCACCTGGCCTTAGCTCTGTGGGGAGTGGCCACATCTCCACACTTGGTGGGGACTTGGTGCAGGAGGAGAGGAAGGAGCAAGGAGAGAATAGCCTTTTTCAAGTATAGATGTGGCATCTTTTCAGCTTTTCAATTTTTTCCCTCTTCACTTTTTCAGTTTCAAAGGAGGAGTGAATGGAATCAGAGTGCATCCTATGGATCTGTGCTACTAAGACTTGGCTGATACCCTGGGGAGAGATAATCTGTCTGAAATCCCTCTGAGGCTATCAGGAGTCTGTACTCCTTTGGGCCTGAAGAGAACAAATTTTATGAGTCTCTCGAGGGAGCATGAAAAAATAACATTTAACTATTTAACCGTACTGTACTTCCTGGTAGTAGCAGAAGAGAATGTGTCCTCATGCTCATAGGGAGCTTGTGGCTGTGAATTTTCAGTCCCTAAATACAGCATGAGAAGAGACAATGTACTGAAAGACCTTGACTTTCCACCAGAGTCCATAAACAAACCCCTTCTTGTTCTTATTTCCTGATAATGAATAGGTGGTAATTAATAGAATCAATCTGTAAAATCTTACTTAGGACATGATCTGGAAATCATTCAATAGTACCATGTATTCTACTGGGTGTGAATAGAATGCAGATATTAAACACACTGGTTGTTTGCGGGCGTTTGTAATAATTTTTAAATTTTTTTTTCCCTGAGAGAAAAAAAAAAAAGTATCTGTTTACTAAATTCTCCATCACAATTTTAGTGTTTAAAAGCCCCAAGGCCTGAGCAATTATTTTCCATTTTGCATTGATATCTAATGCCCTCCAACTGCCTTGTAGATTAGCAGACACAGGTACTAAATTTAGTAGAACTAGAGTGCATAAGTACCAATTAAACTAGTCATGACAGCCAGTGCTTTCAGCAGTGATGCCTTCCAGGCATCCTTGGAAAACAAAATGGGTGAATTTACAGGCTTTCCAAGGAGCTGTGTAGGGCAGAGAGACCTGCTGACTGTAGCCCCCAATTTAGCTACACTGGGTGGAGTGGCACTTTCCCTGTGTTATCTTAGCTGTGAGGTTCAGTGCCAACGTGTAGAGAACCAGCACATTCATAGCCTGGAAACAGAGGTGCACTCAGCTGACTTGAGAGGTTGGTAGGATGGCACTTGGGTTTTGTGGTACCTGAATCTAAGTTCAGTGTGCCCTAGATCTGGATCACCTCACTTCTTTGGAGCTCACATCTGAAAACATTGTTCTGCACTGCAGCAGAAATAGTAGCAGCATGGTGTAATACAGCAGCCGACACGCTCGGTATGCAAACTAAAAAGATAATTTCTCTAACTGCCACTGCTGAAGATGGAATCTGGGGCTACTGCATTCAAGTGAGGCCTTTCTTGATTTTCTTTTTTTTTCCCCCTCCTCATGGAAAATGGTAAAAATGAAATTTCACTGAGTAATTTCTACCCTCATTTATGTAAGGGAAATGACATTCATTTTAATGATGCCTTTAGTGACACCATGGAAACCTCAGGATTTTTAAAAGATTTGAACAATGTACTTCACTGGGAATTTGAGAACAATTTTACTGGTATGTCAGGGAAAAGAACTCAGATTGTTCTCTTGAAAGCAAAAGTAAAGATCTTAAAATAAATTAAATCCAACAAACAAAATCCTGAATTTGGAGTTGTGCTCACTTGAACTGGAATTCATGCCTGATAATGACCTACCACAAAATGTACCAATTAAGTCTTGGCTGAATCCACAAAATAGGTCTTCAAGATGCATATGTTTTGTGCCGATACTCTCCATGGGAGTGAATTGCACTCGAAATTCATTTGTTTCCTGAAACTAAGAGAAAGCCAGCAAGGCTTCCCGTGGATCCCAAGCTTATTCTTTCACAGCTCATTCAAGCTGCTGGCGTTTTGTTGAATAATTAAGGAATGGGAATAAATGCATTTTTTAGTTTTAGTTTGATTGCATCATCAAGATTTAAACGGGCTGTGTAGCTCTGTGTAGCTGTGTGTTCTAACAGTATGGCTGTGCTAAGTTTCTCCATCTATCAGGTGCAATAGGCAAAGAAAACCAGCACATCTCTTTTTAGACAACTTACACTAAGCTATCAGCAAGAGCAGAACGGATTTTTAAGTAGCTGGTATCATGCAAATGGTGGAGATCCCACTGAAACAGATTAGATGAAAACAATAGGAGTAGACACAGCAGGAGTGTCCCCACAGGCCAAGTGGTATTTCATGCAATTGTATGAGGGAGCTTGTATTGTCTGCTTGTAACTTAAGAAGTTAACTTAAACAGTAAGTGTAGCTTATCAGTTCAGGACAAGTAAACTGATAAACTGAGCTCAGTAGATTAGACTTTGAATGTTGCTGTCATCTTTCTTTTGCTTACTGGAGAGACGGCTAAAAGCTCTTGAAACAAGAGGGAAAAAAAGACCCATGTAACACTTTGAATTTTAAATCAAGTGAATATTAAAATAAAACAGTAGATCCAGTGGTGGTCTGGCCCTAAGTTCCTGTTTTACAAGACCCGTATTTTTATTAAATCAATTTTTCTCTGAATGGAACATTAAATTATTTTCTCTAAGATAGAGCAGGAAAACTACATATGTCTCTGTTCCCCTGAATTTTGTTGTCTGCTCTTTTGGGTTAGCAATTGGCACCAGTATGTTGCACAACACATAAGAATATAAATCCTCAGTAGCTGAATGCTAGTCCTTTGTAAACAAATTTTGGCTGTTTTGTCCATTCATACAGAGCCCATTGTAGTCCCTTGACTTCTTTCTGTCTGAGCTCACTTTTTACCATCCCCACATATGACTGGGCTTTAGTTTCACCAGGGCTGTCTTCCAAGGCAGTTAGTGCACAGCAGTGAGCCGGGGAATAATTGAGTGACATCCATTTCCTGACACAGAAAGCAGTTAAAGGTGAGAAACTTCAACAGTGAGGTTAAATGCATGGATAAATGACCATAAGGCAAAACACATGCTGATAGAAACTTTCTCTGTTAGACCATGCACACAACTACAAAAGAAACCTCACTTCACCGCTGTGCTTACTATTACATGTTACATGGAGTGCAAGTTTCATTCAAAGATCATAAATCTACATTCGAAGACTGATCTTTGCAGCATGCCATGCCATGTATTCCCCAGGGTCGTTTCACAGAGGGAGTGATGCAGGAGGCACAGCGAGAAAAGGTCCCACATGATGATGGTGCCAAGCCTGGCATAAGGATCCAGGGATTCTGATTGTCAGTACCAGGGTGTAATGCACACAAGACAAGTCTCTCCTCACCCATCCATCTTCCCTAACTCCATTTCCCTTCTGAAAGTCAAGAACTGCCAGAGTCAAGAATTGCGTTCTCCCGGCCCCCTTTAGCACTCACAAACCACTCATGGAGACTCTGTAATTGGTGTGGTGGCTGTAGACATGTGGAACTCCAGTAAAATCTACTGAGAATACAGGTAGTGCTGTGCTGTCCATTTTTGTAAGCGTAGTAATGATCCCCAAGAGCCAGCCAATAAAGCTCAATTATTCCACTCAAACGGCCCAACTCTCAGGGGCTGGCTATTTTGATTAGTAATTGTGCGCTGCTCGAAAGATGGCCAAAATGAAGAAGGATCCCAAAGTGTTACTATGAAAAAAATCAACTTTGATTAGGCTTTTGATGTTATTTATTCTGCAAATCTTCCAGTTCCCTGCTGGAGGTCTGACAAGCAATCCCTTCCCGCTGTACTGCTGCTCCTACAGAAAAAGTGCTCCGTCATGGTTGGGCAAAAAACCACTGGACAGTAATTACTTTTGAGAATATAAACACTCCTTTTTAAACTGACTATAGCTGTCATTTAGGAACAACATGATTTGCTTCCTCCTCTGACAGACATTGTGCTGTCTCTGCAGTATTTTCCATTGGGGCAAGCCCCATTCCCATCACTCACGTCAAGTAGCTCATTTGAAGTGACCTATGGGCTTATCAACTGATATCCTTAGGGGGGCAAAATCATGGACTTAGGGTAGGAATGGAAGTCTGCATCAGTCCTACCATAAGCCAGCAACTGGCCCAACCCATTAAGCCACTGAGCAGCCTTGAACTTGAGATTTAAGCTACACCAGTGGTTTTAATAGTGCCAGGTATGTTACTCCAACAAAGAAGGTCTCGGACCACAGCACATATACTCCATGGCAAGTATGTGTAAGACTCCAGCCCCTGGAGCTGCAGGTTCATGGGCTTGACCAGGAATTTTACTTTAATATATAGATAGAGGGTTCTTTATTACCTTGAGATAGCATCAAGACAATAAGCCATGGACTTGCTCCCAAGGGATTTCTTTATTAAGTTAGGGGAGCAAGTAAGAGAAATTGGCTAAAGTTCAAAAGGACACCACACAACCTAGACAAAAATGTTCCATCACAGTACTGACTCAGCATATACTGTTAATCCACAATCCTTAAGTCAAAATCCAGGAGATCCACAATACTTAAGTCAAGATCCAACCAATTCTGCAACACTGAAATCTAGATCCAATCCCTCCAGCTCCAATCCACCCTAAGCATCCAGAAAGGAGCCAAGAAAGAAGGAGAGGGAACAAAAAGAGAGATGAAGAAAGAGGGAGAGAGAGCTATCACTGAGACCCTGTGGAAGACCAGCTCTCACATGTCCAAGTCGCAGGGCCATGATATGAGGCAAACATGTGCCTGTGGTTGTATCTGCTCTGGTTCCTATGGCCGACCCTCCCAGGTGGGGTCTCTGGGGTCCATGGCAGGGTAAGGGGCAGTGTCCTCACTGTCCCTGCCAATCTGAGTCTGGCTTAGATCCAGGAGGTGTGGTGTGTTACAGTTTTCCCAGCCTGTTAGTGACCGACACCCACACCCACACCCACATACACACACTCCCCACAAGGTGGTTCTGACCCCATAATAACTGAACTGGTGTCTAACAGTATGCGTGTTCTTTTTTTAATTGCATCAGTATGATATTTTGCCTCATCCAGGTGCATCGCCGAGGTTGCCTTTCCCTTCCCTCCCCAATCAAATACAACTGGGACCTGCCATTTGCGCAGACAGTGGCAGGTGTTCCCCTGCTTTTCTCATGCCTCGGGGGAGAACTTGCTCTCAGCCCACAGGTAGCTTCCTCATAGCTGTTACTTACAGACATCTGGTGGATTATTCTACCAGAATGACTTTTTTTCTTAAGACAAATATTTTTTTAAAAAAAATTCCAACTATCTTAGATAAACTGCTACAAATTAGAGCAATAATATTAGAGAAATAATTCTGTAATGACTGCTGATAAGTCCACGATAGAAAAATTCACAGGAGCTTCCTCATCTATATATACTGAAAAGTCACAAAAAATCAGAAGCCACTATACCACAGAGCAAGAACCTCGCTGATATTTAAAGCATCATCAATATAATTGAATTCAAAGAGATAGAATTTCTAACTTCCCTTGACAGCATGCAACCTAAGTGTAGTTAAAAATACAGCCAGTGGGTTTTCAAGTGCAGAGTAATGCAGTGCCAGCAATTTAAGGTTTGCGCTGTTATACACAGAAGTTGCACACTGGGCAATTTTAGGTTTTAGTCCTAGAGGTAGAACTGTGAGATTTATAGGAGATGACAAAAGTGATTTTGACCCACTGTTCTTTTCTGCAACCAATACCTTTGCCCTTCATGCTGTTGCTCTTGATTAATGTGAGGACATGAGTAGCCTGAGTATACCATAGATGCTGCACTGTCACTACCTTCACTAGAGCTCAGAGCAGCTTGTTTTCAAGTATGAAAACTAAGACAGAAAGCTGGTATGTCCTCCCCTTTCATTAAGATTAGAAAGTAGTCATTCCCCAAATTCCTCAGAAGGTTTCCTATAGCCAGGAAGTGTTGTTGCCTATTGCATGCACAAGCGTGCTGTGTTTTTCTCTTGCCCACTGAAATGGCCACACCACCACCACCTTTTCTCCGAAGCATACTCTGTATGCTCCACTTACATACACAATTTAGTACTAGTCACATCTTGACAACACAATATTTACTTTTTGTATGCCCTCTGTTGTGTAAGCTAGTTTTCTATAGTATCTCCACAGATGGAAGAAATACAGGCACCTATTTTTTCCAAGTGGATTCCCTGGTATAAAAGATCGGTTCAGTAGCTTGTCCCTTAGTAAGGGTGTTAACACAGTCTTTCCTGCTGAACTGCCATCAATTTCTGAAAACTTACAGAAATAGAGTAACATTGATATCTCATGGACATCTATCAAGTTAGAATGAAATTAGCCAATAGAATCCTGAATAATTTGTAGGAAGACAGACAACTTGACTGTACAGGCTTTGCTTATCTTCAGAAACCAGGCTACAAAACCCACAAATGAATACAACAAAGACAGTAGAGGCAAACTCCCTCTCCCCCAGGTCTGTAAGCAACTACATCCTTCCTTTTGATAAAGAAAAGCAGTGTTTATCCCAAACGAGAGGAAGAAAACACAATATGAAAAGCAGCCTCCATAGGACATATTCTTAGCAGGCTAAAAAAAAAAAATAAAAATCATAGCAATTCCAAGTTCTTTTGTCCTTCAAAAAGCCTTTCTCTGACAAGAATAACTCACAATACTGAATGAAAGCCCTCAGAAAGGTCTGCTCATACAGCTCTGGATGCCATCTGACAACATCAAGAGGCATCCTTGTCCTCACAGCCTTACGGTAAAAATGGGCTTACTGTTTGGAGGGCTTTGAATACGAAAGCTCTTTGACCATTTCAAGGACAACTATAATCAATTCAGGAGCGTGAATTTCAACACGGGCCACTTTTGGCCATTCAGGGCCTGTGACTTGCTCCTGAGAGATAGAAGGAATAAGCAACAGGGAGTGAATAATCCTGCTGGAAGCAGGAAGCTTATATTGGAGTCTATGGCCAGGCTGGGATGCTACACGTAATGGGACAATGAAGACACTGCAGGAAGTGACAATTATTTTGTAAGTTAATTCTCCCTTAGAGAATTAGCTATTTTGGTAACAGCAGTAAAAATAATTCTTTATGGGAAACTGTTGTATAGCACAGAAGAAGGATAGGAGGCTAAAAGTAAAGGCAACTAGTGAAGGAATGCAGAAATGTATTTTTTTATTAATGATTTGCATCATAGTGACTCAGGTTGCTCATTGTTTCTCCTGCTATAACCTTCTTGTTTACATTCCTAGGCCAGATATGGTACTAATTTCTCCATTCCAGCTGCTTCTTGCAACAGTTGGATCCCACCTCATCCAACATATTATCGTGCTCTAAAGTGAGCATTTCTGAAGTACAGGAGTCCAGCTGTGGTCAGTAACTCCAGCAGAGACAGTCAGAATAAAGCAAGTGGTTTGTGAAAAGCTGTCAGTTTGGGGTATTGGTTCTTCTAGGGGACAAGGCTGAAAGAGAATTGGACTTTTCCAGCCTTTTTTAAGGTTTAAATACCCTACCCATCCCTACTACCTCCAACATTTACTTTGAGCTATATGAAGGTGAAAATAGATGAGCGCTAGAGGCTGAATTTTGAGAGCAGGCAGCTCAAATAAATCACTACAGCCATAATTGTGATTCTTACTGGTGGTAGGCGGGCCAAGAGGTCGTGCAAGGAGTTGATAGAAAAAACAGGGGAACCTCCTTCGATGAGTTCCCCTTACTGATGAACCTCCTCATGTCTTCGTAAACACTGGTGGCACCAGCGAATGTTTGTGCTTTTGCCAAACACGTACAGATGCTGACCATGTCCCTTCTCCTGGGAAACCAGGACTTTGAAGCTGGGAGATCACATACCAGCCACTATGCTATTAAAGCAATTACTCTGGGGTGCATATTTCTCCATAGAAAAGAGATTGCTTCATGGCTTCACTGACTTCAGCAATCTCAAATGCACTTTTGGGGTGAGCAAGTAGCTCAAACTTACAAACTACTGGTGCTAGAAAAGCTCTGAAATATCTTAAAATCAGTTTGCAGTCAAGTTTCCACTCTTTTTACAGGCTAAGCTTTGCTTTTTCCCACTTCTGATACGCTCTATTTGTACTTGGAAGAAGACAGAAAATAAGCAACAACAGGAAGAAAACTGTTGTGCAGAGATGAACCTCAGCAATGTAATCTTTCTATGTCAGTGAAACTTACCCTCCTCTTTTGTTATTGGGATAATGAACCCTTCACAAGGCTTACGCTACCTGGCAACCACCAGCGAAACAAGTGTTTCTGCTGGCTCTGGTCAATGCTCTGCTTTGTGCCAGTCTGCAGAGCAGTATGAGCTCGGCATTCTAATCTGGTTTAGGTGAGGTTCTCCATCACCCCTTCCTTTCACTTGCCTTATTAAATCCTACATCTTGCGAACCAAGCACCACTATGCAAAACTCAGGCAGGCTACCAAGCTTGTCACGCATCTAATTTCTCACCTGTGCTGGATCCTGAATACTGCATGAGCCTTTCTCCATTTTCAGGTGGATTTTAGCCTGTGAGTGCTGCATGGTAAACTGAGAAGCTACCGAGAAGCAGTGGTGCTTTCACATTCCTGTTTCATCCCATAAACATTAAACTTGCTGACACTATAAAACAGCATTCAGGGGATGGTTAATACACTGTATTTGTATCAGCACAAAGTTATAATCACAAGTCCTGATATCCAAATACATCAGTATATATGTAAAAGCCTGGAACTATAATTATCCACTAGATCTTAAGTGACACTCAAGGTTAATAATGCTATGATGTTAAATATTTTCAAGATTTTGCATCTTTTGTTATATGTTTGGCTATAGTTTGACTCAAACTCTGTGATTTCATTATTTGTTGCAGTATTGCAGAGTTACAGAAATAAAAGTCTGTAGAAAGAGTGCTACGAGAAGAGAAAACAAGATAAGTATTTTTTATTATCTTTTATGTTGGTATAGATTTTATTTCAAATAAAAACCTGCAGGTCTTCCAGTGATCTACTTTTGCTCCTAATTACCTCAAGCATATACTGCAGTTAGATGAAGACTGCACATCTGTAAGTAGAGTCCATGAACTTTGCATGGAACAATAAAAACTGTCATGTGGTCAGGGGAGAAGTAAATTCTGGTTTTTTCCTCTCCCTAGTTTTTTTATCTTTTTTATTTTAGCCCTTATCTTATAAATAAATTAGAGAAAGTAGACACATTTTTCAAATCTGCACAGTTCAATGAAGTTTTATGCTCAATCTCCAACTTCAAATGGAAACAAGGAAACAAGATGAATTTGTAAGGAATGAGATGAAGATCCTCATCAAAAAATGTCATATTGTCATCAGATGAATGAATGGATGAATGAATGGGCTGGTCCCTTGCAACAGTATGCTCAGTGTTACTTATCCTAAAAAAGTGGCTGTTGAATAACCAAATGTTTTTCAAAAAGAAAAACAGGGGGAATCAAAGACCTAGAAAGGCTCAAGTTCATGTGATTAAGCCTGTGGGGTTTCTTGATCTAAGGAGGAACTAGAAATAGGAGATGAAAGTGTAATAAATTATGAATGATTCAAGGTATAGAAATTCTATTTTCCCTAATTAGCAACACAATGGCAAGAGGACAGCTGATTGCTCTAAAAGGTGCAAAACTAAGAGAGAGAATGACCACTTCACAAAGAGGAAGGACTTCTGTGCCCCAAGTGCCAGTGAACACAGCACAATTCATAGAGAGAATAATTTTTGTGACTACTGAGAATAACGTTACAAATAATTATGCTGATGTAAGAGAGATTGAATGTTATGCTTCAGGCCTTGAGCCAGCCTGCAGTTATTGGAGATCAGGGTCGAACTGAGATAGGGAGGATTATGGAGTGGGGCTCTTGTACATCCTTCTGTACGATCACCCTTGGGGATGCTGGATCATGTGGGTGTGCCATCTGTCTCAGGTGGGACTGTTTGTAACAGCAAAGCCTTTGCAGTTCACATGCACGCTAGTGAGACTCTAAGGGCTTGGATTGGAAGATTGGGCTGTTCATAAAAGTACCTGGTCTAGAAATTCTTGGTTTCTATTAATATTTGGGTGACAATATCCCAGAGGCCATTCGATGCCTTTGCCATTTCCACCTTGCCTCTTTTGTGGACTCTTATTTGATTTACAGGATTTTGCTCTTGAATGTGTGCTGGTGCTTTAGGACTCCCTCCTTGTTCACCAGTAGTACCTCAGACACAGATGGCCGGTTGTGCTTTAAGCTGCCTGGGTAGCACCACAAACAGATGTTGGCTTTGCCCTGCCCTGCTGACAGACTTGGAGTTCTGTTCCCAGAGGAGCAATAATCCACCCCTGAGGGTGTTCTGCAGGAGGCCTAGTGTCACACTGCAGAGCTGCTCTGCATGGGTCACTTCTCACGTGGGCATGCTGAGCTCGCCTCCTACCTCCCCTCTGAAAATGGTACACTGTTAATGCAACAGTAGTTTTTGTATCAGCTGTCTCCATTAGAAAGCAATAAGGCCCTGATCTCTTTTATTTTATCTTTATGATCTCCAGTGGGGGAAAACTATTAAGTCAATTAGCTGTCGATGCTGCACCAGTGGCTTTTTACTTGAAATTCCAGATAGACAAGTCAGGCCAGATTTTATTATTGTTAACCAGTAAGTCTTGGAGTACAATGTCAAAGAAATTCACGTTCCCTCAAAAGTCTCATTATTAACATTGATGGAACTAAAATAAGAGTTCCAGTAGATTTAGTAGGACACTTTGAATTCATTGCATTATATTCCAAATATTAGTATTTCAAGCTTCACAATGAAAGAGGGACCATTACTGAAACCTACTGAAGATGATAGTTATAATCAGGGAAAAGCTGATTAAAATCACATATTGAAAGACTGTAACATCATTGTTTATTTTTCAAAGAAGCAACACTGCAGACAGTGAAAAATTGTTCTAATTACAGTGTCTCTACCACTGGATGCAATGCGTTCAGTTAAAAAATATTTAAAATATGGATTTTTCCATCTCTAATTGGGCAGGGTGCTCTGCAGTGCAAGCATCAACAGCATCCATAAAGATCCTTCAGGCATGACCCAGTGTCCTTGGCTGCAGCTGAGCCAGGGAACCAGGCACACTGATCTCACAGTCGACTGATGTGTCTGCAGCAGGGTAAGTAAGGGCAGAAATTGCCTGAGAATTTCAGCTCTTGCTTTGCCCCTGCTCTATTAGTGATTTTTTGTAATTGAAGCAAGGAATTCCCAAGCATGCATGAAAGATGATCCTATTCATTTTAAACATATCTTATCTGACTAACACATTCTCTAATCTAAAATTAGGGAGTCCCAGGGGAATGTAATCTTTTTTGATCTTCCTTTCTGCTGATATAATAATATTTGATCATAAGAAGTTGTACAAAAAATCAAGTCCATTGAATCAAGTTACGGGCATAGTCTCACCTTTTATTGACTGCCTCCTCATTAGTGAGCTGAGAGATCAGTTCAATGTGTCAACAACCTCAGGTGTTACATCATTTGTCTAAGAAGGACAGCAAGAAGGAATGAGATGTTTTACTGGAGGTTGCATCATTCTTTCAGGTTTTTCTTTCAGAGGTTGGAAAAAAGGCTAGGGATGACCTGAGAGAAGCATATCAAGATATTTTCTTGTCATATGTATGCCAGTTGCATCTATTTGGAAACCTATACCTTGCTCTCTGTGTCCATTGCACAATCTATTCCATTTGGAGAATCACAGCATTTCTCACGTGCTTTGCCAATGCCTGGCATTTTACTTCATCCCAGATTATGTGCTGCAAAATAAGGATGTAGGACGGTTTGGAGACAAGTTGCTGCAATGAAGAACAAAGCACTCCATGCTCTCCCCAGAAGGATGTACAGTTCCCAGGAGCACCATTAAAAGACTCAACTTTATTCCTGAATTTTAATCACCCGAGCAGGGTTATCTTGTAAGGAGAGGCTGATAGCCCCTTCTTCTAGCAGGTAGCTATATGCTGCATAGCAATTCTTAGGCAGTTGACAGAACCTCTACATTTGTTTCTGCAGTTCAGAGGAAATCTGGGAGCCAGAGACTGACTTATGTTTGCTGACAGGAAGGGCTAGGGAAAAGCAGCGTTTTTTTCCCTGCTGACTGCCACATCCAAAGAAAAGGGTAGCAAATGATGGATGCAAAAGCTACCACACCATGGAGAAAGATCCCTGGTGTAGTACATTTTGTGGTGGGGTGTGGAGGAGGGAAATCCTCAAACCCTGTTAATTCCCAACGGTTTTCATGTAGCTCTTTTTCATAATTTCTATATACAAGTTTTTCCCTTCTCTGACTTCTGATAGGGCATAGTCCCCTACTCTGTACTTGACATTCCCAGTCCTCTGTGGCAAGAATGTCCACAGGGATAAGAAAGTGCTGGGTTTTTTTCCACTGTTGTTTGGCTCATTACCTGAAACAGTGCAACAGGGACTGCCAAGGCAGCTTTGCAGTGGGGGCTGGCTATTGTGACATGTCTCTGGGCAGGGAGAGAGACAATGGGGTGTATGAGCCAGCAGGGAGGGAGGAGGGAGAGGGGTTGATACAACTCATTTCTTTTCCCTTAGTGCATGTGGCCTGAAGGAATGCCCAAAGCTCAAAACTTGGGAGGCTTTCATTCAGTGCAGACTACTTGACCCTGGGCATGGCCCAACCTCATCTTCCATAGAGAAAGATGAGGGACTTGCAGATATTGTCATGGTATTAGAGAAGTCATCCACCATCCAGCCTCCTATTTCTCAAGACATACTCCCTTTACACTCTTCCAAGCTCACTCCTAATCTGTGGGACCACAGCATGATGTTTTATTTCCCGCTTAACATGCTGAAGACCAGAGAGGTTTATATGGTGATGTAGAAGCCCTCAGTGGCATAGCTGATATAAAAATAAATGAGCTCTTAGACACATAAGTCCATCTTGAGCTCCTAATATTTGTAAGAGCTCTATCAGTTGTTACAATAAGAGATATTAAATCTTCTTACAGTTTCTGCTTTACAGCCTCGAGCTATTTCTGCAAGTGACACAGTGACAGGGTACTGCAGGCAGAACTGCATGTAAGTTGCCCAATACCTCTCACAAAAAACCCACAATGGCTGAGCCATTTCTGTAGGATGGGGATATCAGAAGTTGTTATTTCTTTTAATTTTATGCCTAAGATGACCCGACACAGTTGGGCAGCCCAAGACAGTGGCCGCAGAAGGTACCAAGGACCTTTCATGGAAAACAAGACAAGAATTGGAACAAAAAAAGGTCTATATCTGCTTCAGCATAACCCCTCCCAAATCTGGGATGAAGGTAGGCTACCCAAATCCCATTGTTCCCCTGTCATGCACCAACATTTGTCCAGCTGCTGGCAAATAAGCTCCAGACCTCTAGCACTGACTGGCCCAGAGAAGATCAGCTTGCTAATGGTGTCAGCTCCACTGTGTGCTGGGCTGAGGGATCCACCAGCTGGCAAATTGCACAGACATCAGATTTACAGAGATGATTTTTTTGCTGTTGTTTGTATTTCCTAGTTTAAGGTAGATAATTGTCTGTAGCATAGTAATGCATTACATTTGTCAAAGAAGGACAAGGTAGATCACCCACTTAATTACTTATACAAAAGGAGAATGAGTTATTATACAGTCTTCAGTAAGATACTACACACTACTTTTTCCTTGGCATTCCTGCTTCATTCCACAAAATGAATGAAAAGTTCTCACATAACCAGCAGTCATCCAATATTTTGTTTTTCTTGTCACCCAGCATGTGGCCCTTGGCTTTCTTTATGGTACGCTGTTCAGTCCCTGCTGTGGGGACAAAATTCATCATTTCCTTGTGGCCTCATCCTCACCGCACATCGCTACAGCATCCAAGTGCTTTGAAGTATTAACAAACTTACTTATGGAATCCTGCTGAAAATTCTGCATTACTCTCATCTTACAGAAAGGCAGCTGATGCACAGAAGGATGTAGTTTTCTGGAAAGGTCAAAGTCACATATTCGGAGTGTATATTCTGCTAATTTCAGTCTAAACTTAATCCTTCAATTGAGACTGCAGGTGCCACCTGGAACACCAACCAGAAACAACTGAAAGCTGCAAAACTTCTACAGCAGCTCGCAGTAGCTCCATGGCATGGGCTTGGCAGGGATGCCTTTCCCCAGGACCGCATTCAGCTCCCAAAGGCTCCCTTCCGCTTCTACCAGTGCCTGCCCTATTTGTCATGTATCTTTTAGCTTCTATTCTTAGTCATAAAGAAGTAGAAAACAAGGACTCACAGTGAACGGGATGGGAATATGTAGAAGGAACCTGGAAGCTGTCTAGTCCACTCACTTCCCATGATGCAGAAAGAGTTAGCCCTACCTTACCTTACACTCTGAGGACCAGCAATTCCTTCATCTTTCCAGGTGACTCTATGCCAGCATTTTGCTGCTTGCAGAATCATTTGCAATTTCTTCATGAAGTCTAGCCTGTGTCTCCTTAACATTGCTCAGACCTTTTGCCCTACCCACTACAGACAGAGGGAGCACATTTGTCCTTCTTTGGAGAAGCTGGCTTCTTACCACAGCTCCAGCTTCTCACCAGAGCCACTCTGTGCGCTCATGATTCTGCTAGGAATGCACTGTGTGCTCAAATGAGAATCGTGCCCACAATATATGGTGGTGGGATGAAAGGAGGAGCAAATTAAGATTTGGCAGGAATCCTTGATGATTGCATTTCCTAGTCAGGTCTTTGCTGCCCACCATGATAATGTTCTTTTAACATCATTCTTCATAAGTCTGTTCACATACATTCATATTGTTGTTTATAAGTCTATTTATATACATGCACATTTTAGTAAGCCTCGTGTGAGTTCAGAAACTGATGCAATAGGTATCACTGTAGCAGCCAAACAGCACAGATCTGGAGACAACCCTTCCCGAAAACGTAACCAGAGTATTGTTTGAAGTTCTAAAACTTACTCTTTGATGCTTCCAGCACATACTTCCTGCAATGCTCCTAAACAAACATTCAATTTAATTTATCAGCCACTGACATTCACGTTTGATGTTGATTAGCAACTCTGCATTAAATTAAAATTTATGTCCAAGCTATTCTACCACGTGGCTGGCCACAAACCAACTGCCCAGAAGCAATTGTGCTCTTTTAATCCTACCTCATTTTCTCAGTACAGAGCTGAAGCCAGTGGGAGGCTCTCTCTAGGGAGAGCCTTTACTGCTCACATTAGCAAAGTTCCCAGGAAAGGAGTAGAACAGACCCTTATAACTGACAGGGAAAAAAAAATAAATCCCTGCTCATTAGATTTCAGTGCATTTTCTACCATCTGGTGTAGCTCAAGAGATGGTCTAAATGTGTTCAGCCAACAGGATGCTCTTTTGGTGAAAGTTTAGGCATTCAGTAGGAAAATCAGTTATTCAAGGTGAATTTTATGAATGCCAGATAATAAGGAACAGCTTCCAAAATCAGTCCTTAAATCAGCTGCCCCAAGGCTCCCTGCCACTACTGTATGTTTCTTCAGCTGCAGAATGAAATAGCAACAAGTTCCCCTCTGTGAGTCTCTGCTCAGTGGAGATCTTGATTGCTTCATCCTGCCTGGGATGAGGCTCGCTGTGAGGGACTGAATTGCCTGGAGAGCCATGCTTATTTGTGAGAGGGTGTGCTTCCAGCTTGTTGAATGCACCTATCAGGCAGAATGGGAGGGGATAATTATTTTAAAATGTTTAATAGCACAGAAGGAAATTTATGTCGTTCACTATGCTCAAATGAAGTTGAGTTTGGCTTAAAAAATAAAAGAAATCAAACTCCTAGAGCTAATGTGTACACTATGTTCAGTCTTTGTAGATATTTATGTTCTGTGATACAGCTTCAAAAGCTTGCACTGCTAATTTCATTGCCCCAGAGCTGTACCAAATACTTAACTCCATTTTACTTCTGCATCATCATCATCCTACTTAGGCAAAACTGCTAATATTTCAGATTCCCTTAGTTAGAAGAGTGGACAATATTCAAATTCTACCAGTACAGATTAATTTTGTTAATAATAAATAGCCAGAGGACACAAATTATAAAAGAAGGGGGGTAAAAAAAGCCTTTTAACAATGTATATTGTAAACTTCCCAAATTCTCTGAAACAATCCATTTCACTGCTGCCCATAAAAAAAATCTCTTTTAGCAATTCATGCCTAGGTGTGTTTACAACATAAAACTAGAAGAGTAGTTTTGACAGGGAAGGGAAAGGGGGAAAGGGGGAAAGGGGGAAAGGGGGAAAGGGGGAGGACCAAAGGAAAAAAGGTACTGCCTGGCCATTCCTACTCCTAGCTTTGCGATTGATACCCATTGGCCATCTTGTAAGAGCTCCAGGAAGAGGCAGAGGGAATCGTAAAGGAAAATCTGAGCTCAGTACTGAAAAAATTCGCAGTGAAGCACTCTATGGAGTAGTGTCTCCAAACATCTAGTAAGAGTCCAACCAGGTGAACCAGTTAGGAGCAAATTGGCTAAAACACCAAAGCATACAAACCCCCACAGTCTCAGCTTTTTACAGGCAAGACAAAATGAACCTACTTAAACACTTTTTCTCTCTTTAGTTATTATTTCTGGGACAGCTGGAACAAGAAACTGCCCGCTTGCAAAAGTGCAGGGACTTTTGTGAATGTTCCCCAGCACTGAAATTAGTCCATCATTATTCAAAAAAACACAACATTTCCTGTTTTTGCAGCAGGAAGCCAGGGTGTCAGCATGATACTCCAGCAGGAATAATGTCATTTTTCTCTGCTGCAAGCTTGTCCTGTGATCTTGTCATTAACTGCCAGAACCATCCAGCAGATGCAGGTAACCACCAGAACAACCCCAAAACTACAAGCTTTCCACAGTCACTGACTATAAAACACAGCTCATGTTATGTGGGTCTGGAGCACTGCTCAGATTAATTGTAGGAGCTCAGCCTTTCAAGCCCAGTGGCCATTTTTCACGCTCCCATGTGGCATGCTATGTCCAGCTCCCTCCTCGTTGAGGCAAGGTGAAAACTCCCTCCATAGCTGTAGCTTGTCAGTGCTACCAGTGCCATATCTCCACTTTAAAAGTCAAGTCCAGCACACTATGGATATCCTGTGTTTCTAAAAGAAACTTTTTGTTTGTTTGTTTCACAGTTTCCCTTGCTCACAGCTAAACTTGAGAGCAGTTACTCTGACATAACAAGAGAAGAGTTTTGGACTGTAGAACATAGCACCACATACGAATAAGAAATAAAGAATTTTTTTTTGCTCCACTGTACAAAGTTGATAGCAGAGACTCTATTCTCCAGGTTTTTGTTCAAAAACTGCTCTTGCCCATTCATTCCCCTCCAGTGACCCTTGGTTTAAGTATTTGCTCTCATCAATATAGGATCAGTGAAGATGCGTGAAACCCAACTGCATTTATAAACCTCATTTCAAATACTCTTTCTTTGAATTTCTTCCCTTTGACGATGATATTTCTTCTGTCTCCAGTGCTACCTGCAGAAACCACTGGCAGCAGAGGGCTGAAGGTCAGCTCAATAGATGCTGCAAATACCACTGCTCCCACTGAGCTCATCTGAGAGACCGGTGCAATGGCATTTGGGTCTGATGAAGTGCACTGAGACAAGGGAGCACTGCAGAAGGAAATTATGCTTCATTTTGGAATTAGTATAGCAAGAGAGACTGTTCAACCAAGCTTTCTCCAAGTTGTGGTTAACACACAGAGACAAAACCCACTAGTATTTGGCAGTCATCAGCCTCTCTACAAGGATATACTGAAGTCTGAATTTGTGTATCTCATGGGCAAAGGACACTTCATAGTCCTCTTATTAGAGAGTAGAATAAGCATCTTCATTCCTTCTCCTTGGGTTACCCCCCATACAACTCTACACACCCAGCTTGGATCCATCTTGTTTGCTTTCCCTGTCTCCTCTGCCATGTAGACTATGCAGTGCTTGGAAGACTATTGAGCAGTTCGTGTGCCTCAAAGATCTCTGCCTCCAGGGTTGACGAGTCTTATCATTCTTGTGTCTTTGTGCCTCCTTCGTACTGTTATCTCATTGGTTTTATTCACTTCACTTAAAAGTTTTTTGGGTCATGTACCTTTCTTCTGAGACTGAACAGCTTTTCCAGGTCCCGCTGGTTCCTGCACTGGAAATCACAAGTCACATCAGTATCTGTGATGGTAACGTGGTGCTGATAGTGGACAGCTTGGATTGTGACCAAAATATCAGCCTGACCTCCCAAATCTAATTTCAAACCTCCACTCCAGAGTTCTGACTTTAGTATTTGCTCCAGACCTTTTTTTTTTTTTTTTTCCCTTTGAGAGACTCTTGAACAACTGGCAGAAAGAACAGACTTGTGTTTCAGAAGCAAAAAGGCTTGGTAATCACTCTGGCTCCTTTTAAAATAACATCTTAATCTACTGCTAAAAAGTACTTTTAAAACTCATGGAAATACATGTGTCCACACATTCTTAGTGAAATAACTAAATAAAGCACTAGGCATTAATTTCAAAGAAAACTGTTAGAAATGCCACTTCAGTTTAAAACATTATTGGTATTTTTCATGTAACAACTGTTCTTCATGCAATACTTTTAATTTCAGCTATGTAATTACAATCACTAAAGGTTTTTCCCAGTAAGTAATTTTCTCCATGGTCAAAATATCATTGCAAACAACACCTCGTGGGAAATATAGAAAAGACAGCAAACCTGCTTAGTTACAGTTGCAGGCTGTTAAGTGAGCAACACTGAGCAAAATTATAGGCCAAAATTATAGGTCACTTGTGATCCCACAGCATGAACCCTCTGCCTGCAATTAATACATGCAGATGTTGATTTCAAAAGGCTACCATTTTTGTAGCCCCAGCACATCATACAGAACGGACAGATGCCTCAAAACCAATTGTATGTGAGGAATGAGCACATCAAAGTGGATGCCCAGAAATTTCACCAAAGACTCCTGAGAGCTGAAATACTGCCAGTGAATAAAGCAGGAAAGGGAGAAAAAGAGTCAGTGGGAGGAAGGAAAGGGAGGGGGAAATGTCCTTTGACAGCAGACAGATGATGATGTTTTTGGCACAGCCAATACACCAAAGGAACGAGAACAATGTACAGTCCCTGGAGGTCTTTAGGGCAGATCACAATGCCTATTAAGTGCAAAACAAACAGTACCACTTTTACTATTTCCTTTATGTTTACTGTGCAGAGGGGAGACAGGGAGTTGAGCTGATAAGTGGTGAAGAAACTACACGAAAAATTACAGATTTTGTTGACAGCTGAGAAATGAAAATGCTTTCAAGATGGTTGTCCAATTGCTGATGGACACCTGGCGCCTCTGCTTGACTGAATGGATCTTTAGGTGTCTTCACTTCTGATACATGGGTTTCTGTGAAGCAAGAAAATATTCAAGTCTGAGAGCTCTTGTTCAGCTCTCAAGTTTATTCATTCAGAAGTTTTCCTAAAAACATGTTGACACACTCAGGTCATACAATATGAAATTAGCTTCCTTGAAACCCAGGAAAATCATTTACAATTGTCCCATAAAGAATTTGCCTAGAACTCTTGAATACAATAAAGTATGAAGGACTAAGATGAGAGGTTGCAAACAGGAAAAAATACTTGTTTGACAATATGAATAGATATACATGATTTCATTCTCAGGAGATCTCACTTTATTTCTTTTTAAATTGCTAATGTGCAGAATTGAAATGTTGGGCTTTCTATTTCAGACTGTTAAGCATACTGGGTTCCTAGAGCAATTAGGAGATGACTAATCCATTTGTGCTCTTCTTCCTTTGGTCGTTTATATTGCTATGGTTTATTTTTCCAATATGCTTGTTTTTCAAGGTGGCTCTTTAATTCCTCCTGGGGTGTGCCTTGCATTTGCTTTTGTTACCATATTCTCAGGAGCATATGGGAAAGGAGCCTGGTTTTGCATGCTGAGTTTCGAGGAGATTAAACAAGGCTGGAGAGAGCCCGAAGGCCAATGGCTCTGCTGTGCTTGTCAGTAGTTCACCCAGGCTGGTGAAAGCAGAGGGAAAAATTTTTCTAGTTTCTTCTTGGACTGCAAAACTTCCTTTAGCAAACTTCATTACTTGGCTCTAGTATAATCACTTTTCAAATCGGGTCTGTGAATTTCAAAACCTAAATAAACAGGAAACAATTATAATCTTGGACAATTTTGGGACTGTCAACTGCTGTGAACTCAGTTCAGAGGAAGTAGAAAGTTTGGGGGGTTGAGAATGGGGGAAATCTTTGTTGATTTTCCCTTGTGTTAAAGTTACAAATGAAAACTACCCATCTGCAGGAGTGGGTGGGGAAACTCCCAACATCTGAGTTTTTGCTAGTGGCTCTCATGCAAGTTGAATATTGAAGAATATTTAATTGTGCCACTCCAAGTTAAAATCTTTTGTATGATCCCCTCTTCTGCTAAGCCTCTCCCTGCACCCCCTTGTACTGTGTGTACCTTCAGTAGCATTTGCTAGAACAAGACTTCTGGGAATAGAAATTGGAAGACATCCAGATATTTCAAGACTGCAGGCTCTTTGCATCAAGTCCTCTGCAAAACATAGGCTTCCTTTATGAGGATGGAATAGGCAGTCCATTGATGCCAGCATTAGCAGGACAGAAGACCACCACGCAGCAGGCTTTGCAACAGCAGTGAGTCCTGACAATGGCAGCAATCTGTGGGAGATGCTATAGACCCGTGAAGAATTTTATCCTGATGTGACCATGGGCATCCATCCCTATTTCTTCCTTCCTCCACCTGCAACGCATGTGGTCTCAACCTCAGCATGCCCGAGGGTGCAGCATCCAGATCTGCACCCCAGCACCTTTCCCTGCTCCTGTACAGTTTGGTGCAACCAGGTGCTACACAAAGGCAGCACACTACATCCACTGACACAAAAAAAGAGTCCTGTTTTGATTTGAAGATAGCAATGCCAGAGAGGGAGCCTTGATATCTAATGGACAAGCGGAAAGAGTGGAATAGTAAGACTCTTGCCACAGTTTTCAGGTGGCTAAAGACCATTAGCTATTAACAGGAAGGCTCTGGAGAGGGTTCAGAGCAGCTGTGCATTTGCCTGGAAGGTACCAGAACTTGCCAAATATATATAGCTGATGTGAAATATGCTGTAAGATGTGACGCAGACATTTAGGCTACCATTCTAAATAATCAGGCCCTGTATCCACAGGTGAGCATTAATGGCAATGGACGGGTTTTCAGAAGCAGCAAGGACTATGCAGAACTCCTTAAATCAGTGATCTGTACCATTTGAAAAAGTAGGACACATAAAACCAACCTCCAAAGCACATCATTTGACACAAAGCATCTTAGATACTGTTGTTCTGAGAGGCAAAAAAATGAGTCTTGAGAGTTCAGCTACAGAAACTGTTATAAACAACAGCCACCCATGTGTGCAAAGTTGAGCAAGTTACTCACAGCAGCACTGAACGTGAAATAATGTTTGAGCTTTGCTTTGCACAGTGGCAGAATCACAGCCAATGAGGTTAAGCCAAAGGTTAGTTATTGCTAATTGCTTTCCATTGACAAGAAGAGCCAAAAATAGGATCCAGGGAACTACAGGCTTGTCATCCTGACCTCAGTGCCCAGGAAGGTCATAGAACAGATCATCGTGATTGTAAGCATAGTACACGTGCAGGACAAACAGGGGATCAGACCCAGTTAGCATGGATTTAGGAAAGGCAGGTCCTACCTGGCCAACCCAATCTCCTTTTATGACCAGGTGACCCCCCCTTAATGGATGAGGGAACAGCTATGCTTGTAGTCTACCTGGACTTCAGCAAAGCCTTTTATACTTCCTCCCAAAGCATTCTACTGGAAAGCCTGGCAGCACATGGCATGGACAGTATATTCTTTCCTGAGTTAAAAACTGGTTGGTTGGCCAGGCCCAGAGAATGGTAGTGAACAGTGCCATGTCTGGTTAGTGGTTAATCACTAGTGGGGTTCCCCAAAGCTCAGTGTTGGGTCCTGTCCTGTTTAATATCTTTATCAGTGATCTGGATGAGGGGACAGAATGTAGCCTTAGTAAGTTTGTGGATGACACTAAATCATGTGGGAATGTTGCTCTGCTGGAGGGTAGGAAGGTTCTACAGTGGGATCTGGATAGGCTGGATCAATGGCCCCAGGCCATTTGTATGAGGTTCAACACGACCAGGTGCCGGGGGTGCTGGTTGACAGAAGTTGAACATGAGCCAGCAGAGTGCTCAGGTAGCCAGGAAGACAAATGGCATCCTGGCCTGTATCAGAAATAATGTGGCCAGCAGGACCAGGGAAGTGATTGTCCCCCTGTACTCAGCACTCGTGGGGCCACACCTTAAGTCCTGTGCTCAGTTTTGGGCCCCTCAATACAAGAAAGACATTGAGATGCTGAAGTGAGTCCAGAGAAGGACAACAGACCTAGTTTCTTTCATCAGTTGCCAAAGATCACTAGAAGACTAAAAAAGTAACACACAGTCATCCATGTGCAGATGAAGGATGACTCTGTTGCTTTTTTAAGGAGTTTCACACTGGTTACACATGCTCAGCATAAGATCTGCACAGGGGGTGTGTAGGGCAGCTTAGAGCACAGCTCACCAACTAAATCCCAGCAGCATTTCTGGCTCAGACAACTGCTGTCTCCGCTTCCTGCCTGTGCAGAGAGTCACCACTGAGAAGTCCTTGAGCTGTGCAGGGGAGGTGGCAGTGCTAGGCTGGGGGTACTGCCCAAATGAGCTGCAGCAAAACTGGCATGAGGTCAGGCCAAAGTATGGCCCAGAGCCTCTTCTGCAGAGGAGTGTTGAACAGGCTCACAGCTCAAGGTGCACAAATACAATGCAAGTAGCGAGCACATAGTGACTGTTAGTTTTTTTCCCCTAACGTGTCCCCACTTATTTTACCTACAAGACGGTGAGGAACAGTTTTTAGACCTTCTTGCATTACCCCATCCCCCATTCTCCATATTCTGCTACTCATCTGGTTTCCTACAGCAGAAGTGGGCAAGTTCCAGAGGGCAGGGCATGACCTGAAGGAACACATACTCTCATCATTCTTTGTAGCTAAGCAAATTTGCTCAACACCTGTGTGTGTATTACTCAGGTAGCTGCATTGAACATGGAGCACCAGATCCAGGAGGCACCACGAGCAGAACATTTATACCCTGCTCCTCACTAAAATGAAGCTGAAGAAAGTAAGTAGAATTGCCAAAAAATGCTTAAGCTAGACAGAAGCAATTGTCAAAGACAGTTAAAAAAAATGAAAGCAAAACAAACAGATAAATTCCCAATTCTCTGTTTGGAAAACATTTTGACTGCAAGTGGAAAAGACTTCAGCAATAACAATGGGCCATGGGGAGTAGCACATACACTGTGTATAAGTCTGTGTCTCCTGAGCAGTCCCAGGCTCCCAAAGAGCATCGTATGTTCAGCACCAGGACTCGACACTGGGATATGCAACTCCTGATAACAGTCCATGATGAAGATATCATAACCTTGCTGGAAATATTGCTTAAACTCCTTGCCAAGTGAAATGGTCGAGCACAAGCTATTATGCTGCAATAGCTACCTACCCATTTTATTAGTGTGCACTGAATTTGTTTCATTTAAATGACTCTCAGGGGAACAAAGAGCGGAAACGGGCATTACACTTGTTGCATATTTACCGCTGAACTCATTCAGCTCCATTACAAGCAGGGGAAGATTTCAAAGCCTTTGCTCACAAGCTGGAACGCTTACCGAGAAGACTATTCATAGATACAAGCTAGGTCAGCATTTCCTAACTTTTTTTTTTTTTTTTTGGTCCTTTTAAGTGGAAGAATTATTTAAGGATCTGAAAAAAGTCTTACACAGCAAGACCATATACTTTTCAGTAACAGCCGTATAAAAGTTAGATTAACCCACTCTAATCCCTCAAATTTTTTTGCTCACATGACTAATGATACATATGATAGTCTGGTCTTGATTTTTCCCTCCTCTTCATACGCTACAATCTTACAAACCACAAGTGAAGGACTGCACTAAAAGGCAATCTCCCCGCCAACCAGATAAGCACGGTTCTGCAGAGTAAAACAAGTCTGGCACCTGTTCACTCTATCCTCTGGACCTTCAGAATACTCAAACTCAGCCAATCTGCAACATGACCTCAGCTTGGACCTATCCGGCATGAACTATAGTTTCAAATGCAGCAATGTTTTTAAAACCTTACAAGGTGAAAAGGTTGAGAGCTGCTTTGCAGGAAAATTAGCAGTCAAGCTTCTGCAATATCAGACCAGACTCAGATTATGAGCAAAAGTGATGTAACTAAAATCCTGATACTCTAAAGGCTCTATTTTTAAAGACAGTTTAATCCTCTCAGTATCTTCCTCTTGGATATGTCACTGAAGTTACAGGGTCAAACCTCTTGGCTCCTATTCAGATGGTTGTCAGCTGTACTCTAGTAACCCTCAGCAGAGGACTAGCCCTTGGAGGCATCAGTGCCCGCATGGCTTGCCTTAGGTTTTGTTCCACTGGGAGGAGTATCACACTTTCAGATGTACATCACATCTTCAGACATCTGTGTAGTTCAGGTAATTAAACAGGGACGTTATAAACATGAATTTAAATTTTAAATAAAGAAGGAAAACAGAAAACTTGAAAAAGCAGCAGCTAATTTCAATGACAACAACTGCAAATTCATAGGTGTTTTTTTATGGCTTGATCCTGCTCTAAATGTTGATAGTCAGAACCCAGAAAGTGCCCTATGCTCTTAAAACTAGGGAAAGGGTAAATACACGCGAGGGCAAAGAAGAAGAAAAAAAAGATTTTTATGAAATAAGATTTTACCTATCAGTAAACAATAGTAGATAAACTATGCAGAGCACTTTATCTTAATTTTTATGTCAGAAAAGCCAAATCCAGGAATAAAATTCAAGTAAATATGAAAGCATGTGTTCGTGTTTTCAGATCTACTGTTGCTGGACTTTCCCCTTTATTACCAAGAGTAAACAGAGCCTCTGAAAGACCATGAGCACATGGAGTGACTAATAACGATAATGTGAGTCTCACTAGGGCTGCCTGAACTTCTTTCAGAAAGTAAAAGAAGAGTTCCACAGCGATGCTGCCAAACTGTCTCATTTTTTTGGAGAACTTTGAAATATCGTTTCCAGCTTTAGAAAAGTCGTATTATTAGACAATAGGGTAGAGGGAGAAAAAAAAAAGTAGGCTTTGTTTGTTTTTTTTTTCTGAAAACATCACCCTTCCCCTAAGCCGTAGCTCCTCCCCTTCACCTTAGAAATAGAATTTCTAGTTCTCTGTGTTTCACTCAAAGACAAAAAGTAACCATCTTCCAGGGTGGGGCACATGTACAGTGCTGCAACAGGTTTCTGTGCCTTTGTGCACAGGCAGTTGTCAGCTGCCGCTCATCTCCTCCTCAGAGCAGCCCTGAGAGGCATTGATAAGACATTTTCCTTCTCCAGCAGTGACTATCAGCATCCATAAGGCAAAGGAACTACCATAGATATTGAAAAAAACAATTTAGAAAACATAGCTAAGAAGGGTTAGTTTCTCCTCCCCCCCCTCACTCCCAAGCACCATAAAAAAAGTACCTGACTTGATGGAACAAAGCCAAGTTTTCTGGTGCAATTATTTTCTACTGCTGAGCAATGACCATTTATACTAAAGACAAAAAAGCAAACTCTACAGTGAAATAGATGAGACAGGGGAGGAACGGTAAGGGCAAACTTGGAGTAAAGTCCCCCAAAAATGCCTGCAGTTGGGCCTTGGAGACAACTGCTTGCTGGACAAGTGGTCTAATTCCTTTCAGAAACTTGAGGTAGGTGTGTACAAGCATAAATAAACACAAAAGCCAAAAAATAAATACAAAGCTATAACCCCTCCCAAACATGTTTAATGTAAATAACACTAGGTTTTTACTCAGAAGCAGGATTCCCCAGTTTCTGTTAAAAGCCAATGTTTTGGCTTTTTAACCAAGAAAAACAGATTAAAGCAAAAATCATGATTTGGAAAGATTAAAGCGACAAAGTAAATGAAAGTGCTCTTCACTCTCTCTCAGTCAGTTTAAGAGGGCAAGGTACACCACAGCATGTGTTATATGCTGAACCAGCATTTTCGTTGTGGATTAAAGGTGAGCAGGACTATTTTAAAGGCAGAGGGAAGCCACACATGGTGGGATATTCCCGAAAACTGCACGATAATGAAAGCAATACTTTGTAATGGAGGAGCAGGAATACATCCTGAGCCCTTACCACCACCTCACAGAGGACCAGAATTATTTAAACTGCTTCAGAAACTTCCGTCTTCTTACTAGTAGCTTTGGACATTTGTTAAATATTTGCTTAAAGATATTTGCTAGAAGCCATATTAGTGTGAACCAGGTATCTGTAAGCAGCCAGCTTCCTTCTCTGGAGCACAGCAGCCTGTTCCACCAGGGCTGGTGGTTGGCTACCTTCTCCTCAGGAAGGATGAGCAGAAATTAGAGGTAGACATTTTGTAGTGTAAATCTAGTATGTGAGAGAGGGACTAGAAAGCAGGCTTTATTTCCTACATATTTTACTTAGTTTTTTCTTGAACAGAAGACACTGAAGTCTAATTTTCCACAGTGAAGGGGAACAGACAGGGTCTGTGACACTCTGAAATCTGTTGAAAATCCAGTAAGAAATTTCAGACAGAATAAATAGGAAAGATGCCTCTTTGTAACTGAAGGAAAGCCTCTGGGTGGCCTGAGGAAGCTGATATTTCCAGCACTAAGGGTGTCCTTTCAGGTCAAACATCATTTACCTTGCTCATTATTAGTGCTCTAAGTTCATGGAGAGGGAAGCCAATTTTCTCAGACCAACCCTCCCCTCGGTACAAACAAACCCCTGTACCCCGCTTCCCCTTCTCAGAAGATGACTTGCAGGCACCAGAAGTGCCTGCCCAGCAGTGCTGTGCAGGTCAGGGTGGATCCACCACACATCTGCAGAGAATGGTTGTTTTCCCCAGCCCCTTTGGTCCCATCCTTTATTCCTTGTCTTACAGAAAGGCTTTCCAATCTCCCATCCTTATGCCACAGCACAGGGCCTGGCTAAACCACCCTGTGTTGGGTGTTACTACTCTGTAGAGGATCTACCCCCTACAAGATTTACCCCCACTGGCTGCTGCTCTTCATTCCCCTCAGCTGGTGGGCACATGCCAAAGAGCCAAAACAAGGGAGCAGCTGCTGACAAACTCACTGGTCAGAGATGAACTGAGGCTTCTCCAGGCCTGCGACAAATGATGAGAAAGAGCCCTAAACAGGTAGCACTTGTTTTGCAGGAGAATTGCGCTGGCTTTTGTGAATTAGTCCCACTGAGGTTACCCAATGACACACATGCACAATTTAGCATTGCCCCATCCCGCTCATTCAGCTTTCCTTAGCCATTCAGGTTTTAAGCATAGCAGAGCTGCATTCCAGCCTAAGAGTAGGAGCCATATCAGGACCCTAAGGAGAACAGACCTCCCTGAGCCAGGTCCCCCTGGTCAGTAATCCTAAAGCAAGGAACAGAGTGTTAATTCTCTCCCCCACAGCTCCCCGCTGCTTTTGCTACTTTATTATTCTTACAAAGCTATACAGAGGGGAAAGCAATCTGTTCAGAATCATTTGGGAGTGAAGGATTAAAAAAAAAAAAAAAAAAGAAATAAAATAGCGACACTGTTACAGACACATACACAGAGAAGCCTTTGTGTGCCAGAGCAAGGGAGCCAGCAGAGATATCTCCATCAGTTTACAGCAACAGAGCAAGCTAGCATGGAATTAACAACAAACTCATTAGGAAGCAATTTAATCACACTGCCAAAAGGCAGGCCCGCTAAATAATCTTGCTGGTGTTCTTTCAAACTTCCTTGGGTGATATTTGATCACTTTACTTAAGGCAGGGTAGTTGTTTTTCCATCACTGCTATACTGTGGGATATCCCCAACAGTTTGGGATTAAAAAGGATTAAAAACCCTTCCTTACTAATTGCCTAAGACAGCAGCCACAGATAGAGGGAAGCTGGTTTACTGCAAGTGTTGCTGTGTTGTACCCTTGATAGTCCCACCACAGGTTGGTTCCTCTTCTTCCTCTCCACAGGTTTTCCAGCCCTTCCCATCCAGTGTGGACTTTGAGATTAGCCTTAGGCCCAAAGAGCAACACAAATAGAGGAGCCAGCCAGCACCCCTCCCACACATACTGCAAGCCCAGGGTCATCAGATGAGTGAAGCAAATGAAGTCCAGCCGAGGTCAAGCCCTGTCTGGCCAAAATGGGAAGCTGAGCAAGTCCTCGACCACAGCTTGTGTGATGGTGGTCAGATGTTTTTAACCATGCTGTTGTAGCTCAACCAACTCCTGTCCCTCCTAAAAATGAGGTTATAAATACCTATTTCATCAGCTGTGCTATAGATGCTAGTTCCTTGTTTAGTGGAGAAAAAAAATTAAAAAATGTGTGAACAAGCCACTGAACTGTAATCAGATCTTTAGCATTATCGGTCTTTCATGGGCTGGTGCTCAGCGAGGAAGAGCTTGGCTTCCTCTAGGGCAAGCAGGGCACATTACAGAGCCCTGTTGCCAAAGCTAAGGCTGCCTGGCCTATTCTTGCTGTAAAAATGGCAGCATTAGCATTTGACATGTGTACTGGGACCCTGCACCAGATGTCAACACTTATTTTTTTATAGACTCATAGAGCAAACAATATCAGAGACCAAATACAGAAAGGTTTCCTATGGTTTGCTGTACACTTACCTGAGATTTATTGTACTAATGACTCTGTTCTCATACTAGTCAGTGAAGCATTCAAAATAAAGCTTTCAAGTGCCCTGGAAACCAAGATAGATGATTAAGGCCAGATAAGGGTAGAAGCTTTTCAGTGATCTTCTGCCACTCTTGTATTCAGATCTCAGCCAGCCTATTAGGTTACTCTAATTAAAACATTTCTGCTGTCCTTCTTAGCAAAGCTTAATCACTGAAAATTGTGCATAAAATCTTTAAGGATGGACTTCAAAAGTGCTGCAAAAGGCAGTGAAAAGAGGCGAATGCTGTTCTTGTAGACCAGTGGTAGTCAGACCCTTCACTAGAAATGGGAGCAATCAGCTACAGAATGAAACAGATCGCGATGTAGATGTCAAGGTATATTCTGCAGTAAGACATACTTCACTGAGATACCTCAGGACTTGCTGAAAGTTTCTTGGTAGGAAAGCAATAGCAAAGTGCTCAGCCAGGGAAGCAGCAAGCCCTCAGCCCAACTCCCACGCTGTGGAAATTGCCACGAGCAGAATCCGGGTGTTTCATCCATTATTCACCACCTGCTGCCAGCTCTCATTCACATATATCACCTGGGCATAAATAAGTAAAACACCATGCCTACAAACCAGTGACAGAGGAGAGCATTAAAAGGTTATGAGCAAGGAGATTTCACGCTTGTACTACAGTCTGACACTGACCATTTCACCAGTTACTCTTATGCTGAGATCTAGCTCTTGGATCATTTTGACTCAGTTACACAGCAGGGAAGCCCTTTCACCTTGCTTTTTCAGCACCTTCAACATCTTCTTTTTACTTGGACAAACTTTGCACTCCAAATTCCAAAAAATAATTTTAGAATACTAAAATTGACCTATATTAATTTCCATTCAAAGTATTTCTCTGGAATATGAGGTGTTCCAGCCTCTTACTAGTCTTACAAGAATCCTCATAACTTAACTCAGCTGTAGCGCTGTTTCTTTTCTCAGAACCAACCAAACAAAAGAGAATCAATTCTTTTCAGTGTTGCTACACATTCAAGGGAGATCTCTCCACTCATAGGTTTCTCTGCAGCTGTGACTTGAAGCTAGGCTAAGTCCTGAAGTAGTAGATCCTGCTTGAGAACGTGCCTCATTAACCAAGGCAATAATCACAGCTAGACTTCATGATCCTCATTCCTGACCTGCTGGCAGGATCATTGCACTGTGTCAAGCAGATTAGACCACTCTGCATTCTCACACTGCCAGCTAATCCTGGGAAAGGCTTCCGGATGCTACCTTGTTCTGGAGAAAGATAGTGCAAAATGCTAACACATGCAGCTTGGTATATTGCAAAATTCACAGTTTCTCTCTTCCTCTTCTCAGAATCAGTAGCTCTCAGGGTCATGCTACAAAGCTGCTGAACCAGTGTAACCAAGCCACAGCCAAGATATCCAGAGCTCTTACATTAAGTGCAAAAAACAAACCCAAACAAAACAAAAACACACAGAGAGGTTTAATTATATATAACCACAATCAAATGGCACCATAATTGATTAAACTGGAAACTAAATCTTAAGGGAAAAAAACCAAACAGACAAACTTTGGCTTTTGGACATCTCAAAACTTAATATCTATTTTGGTTTATTCATGCAGAAAGTAGCATATTTAAAATTTACTTGCAGATTCATTTCTCCTAGTCCTTAATAAAGTAAGAGATATTCAATGATTCTTAGAGTGTTGATGACACTGCCAAGCATACAAACATTTTTACCATCTGCTCTGCCTGTATCTCTGTAAGGTACTCCAGGAAATTGAAGCATCTTTATGTTTCACACAAGAACAAGATGTTTCTAAGGCAGCACAATAAATTGCAGATATTTCAGAACTTATTAGTTCAGCAAAACTGATCCAGATACCTAATAGTTTATTATAGCATAGGGAAGTCAAGAGAGAGCCTTTGCTCAAACTGTAAAGCCAGACTTGCTTATCTAATTTTCAGCTTACTGTAAAGCAATAAAGATTTTAAAGAAGCAGTTTATAGCTAGACTCTACATATAGACATACTTGTATCAAGCAAAAGTAATCTCAAACTTGGCAGCATGTGCAAGTATATCTGAAGACCACTACTTTCCTGTAATGCCAACAATTTGGATAACACCTTCTTCAAAATCAGCATTAGACTTAAAATGTCTTCCTTTTGGAAATAGGGCATGTTTCTGTATGTATGCCTTAGCTGCTTTCCATTAGCATTTCCCTCCTAAACCAAGAAATTTCTTTCAATTTGTTTGATTGAGGGTGTATTTCCTAGCATACCTTCAAAATAACACCTGCCTGATCTTCAGCCAAATTTTATAGAAGATGGCATTATTTCTGAGACTTCTGCTTATCTGTGAGTATTTTGGAGATACTGATTTGACAGAGGACTTCAGAGTCAGAAATTTGCTGCTCATCATACTAGAAAGCAAGATCTTTTAATCAAATCTAATAAAGTTTACGAGCACAGTGTTAATAACACCAAGATTGTGAATTCGATTCCCATATGAGACATTCACTTAAGATTTGGACTCGATGAATCTTGCTGGTCCCTTCCAACTCAGAATATTCTGTGAAATCTGTAGGTCAGTAGAGCCCTGGAAAGGGCACAGCTTATACCTGCCCAGCGTCTCCCTCAGCTTCTCTCCATCCATCAGGATCTAACACAGCAGGAAGTTCAGTCCATTGGCTAAGACAAAACTCTTCCCAAACACGAAGTCTAAGGGCAGACACCAGAAACACCACATCCATCAAGGTGAGATCCTGCAGCATGGGCTTTCTACCCAGTTGAGGGAGATGCCTGACGACAAACAACCACAATCAGCTGTCCAGCAAAGACTTAGCTGGTGAGGCATCACCAGGCATCAGATTTTCCCTCAGGGTCAGTCATAACATGGTTTCACCTGATTGTTCCTTCAGCTTCTCCTGATCTCCTTTAGTCAGCATCTTCACCTCCTCTTTAGAGCTCTTCCAGGAGTGAATGGTTCTCTCTTATTCCTGCCTTAGACCTTTCAGCAGAAAAGCCCTGTGCTTGAGTGTCCTGGCTCTTCTCTCTACAGTTTCTTTCCTGACCTGTGCAAGACTCATAGACCCCTACCAAGCCTTTCAATAACCATCCTCTTTTCTACCCTAGAGATTTTTCTTCAGCCTATTCATAGGCAGCTCAGTCTGATCTGAGCCTGCTGCACACACAAAAGAGTTCCAGCTTGGAATTTGCTCATCTGCTTGTAAGTTATGGGCCCAAGTCACAGCCAAAAGACAAAATGGCTCTTGCTGTGGATGGTTGTTTAGAAGTATAACAGTAAAGCTCATAGAGGTACTTGTCACCAAAAAAATACTGGTTACACTGGGCATCCTAGCTATAAGAGTTCATCTATCTCCAAGCATTTTAGAAGACAGACAGTATTTTAGCAAGAGGTAGTATTTGCCAAATCCTACTCTCCTTCAAATTTCTGTCAGGAGCAACACAGTTGCAGCCAATCCTGCCTTAGGCAAAAGAATAGAACAGCTGTGCTTTTGAGTCCCAAACTGCTCCAGGAACCCGTTTTGGCTGTGTACTGGATTGGCCAAGATGTGAAGAGGGTTCCATAGACACGGACAGAAATCTTGAGAGAACAGATTTCCTTCTCAGCTCTCACTGCACTTTTGTATAACATTTCCACTCCCTGCTGAGCGTGGAAGTGGTCCTGAGTGATCAGAAATTCTGCCCTAGCGGGAAAGCTCCACAAAAGCCAGCAGAAGCATACCAGAATTAAATCGTTGCAGAATTTAACCCACTGAACATGTCCGTGTGCTTTTCTGCTTACTGTAAGCTGAGGCTTCTAGAGCTGGAGGTTACTGCTTGGATTGTTAAAAAAAAAAACAAAACAAAACCAAGCCAACAACAAAACCCCCCCCAAAAGTCTGCAATTTCTGCTCTGGAAATCCTTTATATTAAGTTGAAGTTGTCAGTCTTCTTTTTGTTAAATCAAAAAGAAAGAAGGCATCATCAAAATGATATGTACTCCCCAGATGAAAGGAATGTCCAGGTAAACAACGTCATCTCAGGTAGCAGGGACCAGTGTCTCAGAAACACGGGCTCACTGGTGAACTTTAACAATTCACTGCACAGGTAGATGCCAAGGTCTGCAAAGAGATAATAAACCCAGGCTGGAAATTAGTTCATCCTAAACATCTGTGTATACACCACGAAGTTTCATTCATTCTGGGGTAAAATCTATAGGCCTGTTTCTCATTCCAAAAGAATTAGGCATCTTGCCCTTGCAATGAGTCAGTTCACCCTGCCAGGGTACAACCTGAGTGGGAAATGCCATGGCTCTGCTCTACCCACACAAACTTCTCTGAAGAAGCTCCCATACAGCTTCACAGGCTCATTTCCCAAGAACATTCGCCAGGTATCTGTTTACCCTGATAAAGGAGCAGAGAAACAGCAATATAAGATGTCAGATAGAGCTTGTCATGGCTCGTCAACTTGGGAAGGGTTTCACTATTTCTCTTTGGTACAAAAGCTCTGCACCTCACGGAGGCTGGTTTGAATGGTTTGAGCATCAGCAGGGAAAAGGGGAGACAAGACTTTTCCACTGTTATTACCTCAAGAAAACTCTCCAAACTGTTCATGCTTTTACAGCTTGGTTTTGGGGAAATTATCAGGTTTCTTGGCTTGACAGAAGTCAAGAAGTTATACTAAGAGGGAACCCACACAGAAAGACTGGGACACATGCATGGCTGGTTAACACCTTCTTTGCAGGAGTTGTTTGGCTCAGTAACACAATCAGTAGTGCCTCATGGCAGTTTAGTCTCTATTTAGTTCTGCTTGGATAAGTTTCCATAACATCAAACCACAGTTGGCACTACTTGGCACCTTGGCTGGTCAGAAAAGAGAAGCAAATAAAGATGTGAAGAGGCAGGACAGGCTCCCCCTGGGAAGTCCAGTCCACTGAATTTAGTTTGATTCTGCATCTTAGACAATACTTGATAGAAAATGCAGAGACTGGATGTTGGTACTGCCTGTACTGAGATCATACTCAAGCTTAACTTTCAGAGCATCAGAGAGAAATACCACTGACTTATCCACAAGGGATATATTTCCTTTGTGAAGTGTCAGGAATGCAGCTAATTAGAAAATCAAGAAATTAGATCTCTTATGTTGGGGTTTTTTTGAGATTCCTGAAGCTACAGGAAGCTACACAGCCAAGGCGAAGTACTTGATTTGAACACAGCCTTCAGTTGTACTTTTCTATGTTATTATTATTATATGAAGACTAAAAAGAGATTTGAAAATAAGTATTTAAAGTAGACCGCTCAGTTTTGGCCAGTTAAGCCGCAACACAGAAAATCAGAAAGGAGGATGTATTTTAAGAAGAAGTTAGCATTCAAGAATGCAAAGTAGGTGCCTGATCGCCATCAAACACCGGCCTCTTGCCTGAAACATGGTCTCTGCATATTGTCAAGAAAGATCTCCTTCCCAGCTTTCAGACCACATCCTGTATCACTTATTGCTAATTAATCTCTGAGGGGTTTAGATATTTAATATTGCAACATGAGAAGATGCCTTAGAAGCAAAAAAACTAAAGCAAAGACATCTAAGCTTTAACCAAAGAATTAATCACAAAGGGCCAGACTGCCTCTGGAAGCAGAGCTCTGCTCAGTGTAAGAGGAAATGGATATCACCTCAAGATGCATTGTAAATCTCAGTACAAGCATGGAAAAAGCAGAAGCAGTCCAGGGAGTGCTCTCAATTATGACATTAGCCTAAACTCCTGCAAGGATACTGTTGGCAGGTGATCAGCCAAGCCCACAGTATTCACTAACTCTCAGAAAGAAAACAAGTGGGAAACAGGTCTAGGATTTTACCAGAAGTAGTTTCAGCTTAGCAAGAGCTAAGACTTGTAACCAGTCACTTATAAATGAAAACTAGTCCATGGTCTACATGCGGAACAGGTGCTTGTAGAAAAGATGCCACAACAGAATGATTTTGCTGGTAGAACTTCCCTGCCAAACTGGCAGATAGGGATGACTCACTCGAAGGACTTTTGCTCATATTAAAATGTCATAAAAAAGAAAAACAAAGAGTAATTTTGCCTCCTTGCAAGGTGTTACTACCCTGGCAACAACTCTACATGTCTATGGAACACCTTTAAATACCGTGAGTGCACAAAACTTTAGTGGGCAGTCTCAGTTTGCCTCTGTCAAGAGAGGCAGCACGTTGCCTTTGTAACACCTGAACTGCCCCATGAGCTCTGTGTGGGCTCAATGAGCAGGGCTTGAGAGGATGCAAAGATACTGCCCTTGTGCTCGGTGTGAGGGTCCAGTCCCCCTGCCTGGAGCCCTGACATGACAAAAAGTAGCTCCTGTGTTCAGGGCAGCTACAGGTTTTGCATTCACAGAGCCAGATTCATAGTCAAGATACAGATGGCATCATTATCTACTTCTCTTTGGTTTCCTGAAGAAGTACACTTCTAGGCAGTATTAGGATGAGGGCCTATCATGCCGTGGTTTCTCCAAATTTGCCATTATCTCTACAGCAGATATCACAACATCAAGATGGAAATAAATTTAGCAGCACTTTACCCCATCAACAGGAAAGGGCACCATCTAAGAAGGTTGACAGAAAATGTAGATAAGACAGAAAAGTGATCCAGGATAGACTAGGGGAAATGTAGCAGCAGCACACAAAACTTTGGGAATGCTAAGTTTGTCTTGTGTCCCCGTTCCCACAGGATGATGTGAAACAGCTTATATGCAAGGTAAAGGGCATCCACATGTTTTGGCATCATTAGTTTGAGGTCCTCAAATTTACAAGGTGCATCAGGCTATCTTTGACTACAAAGAAAGTCACTGATAATTACAGAACATGAGCAGGTACCACCTGTCTCTTTTAGGCCCCACAGTGGGCTGGATCTCTGCTCAGTTTCCATCAGTCATGCCAGTGTCAGATGACATACCAGATTGACACCTGTGGCAGAGATCCCCATTTGCCTTGCCAGCTCTAAGAGCCTAGTGACGAACTCTGAAATTAGGAGCTATTTTAACGGAAGTACAAGAACACGGGAAGTAGCAAAAAATTTTCCAAAGCTTCCAATGGAACAGAGCTCGCTCTCTCCTTCCTGTGGATGCTAGCAAATAATAATTACCACACTTTAGTTAATAATTACCAGGGGCACCAGGCCACGAGGTCACACGGCACAGGACAAAGATACAGGGTATTTCCACAGTGTCAGGCAGCTGCTCCATCTGCTGGATTAAGTCCTACAGTTAAAGCAGCTTAGCTCTACCCATCTATGGTGAATATGGCCCTCTGTGCCAGTCAGTGTGTGAATTCTAACTATGAATAGTTTTAGCAAGCCTCAGGGAGGTCATGAGTACTATGGAGGTCCTAGTGTTGTGGGTGAGCTGAATGACTGGAATGAGGAATAAATAATAAAAATGGTAAGGCCACGGGCAGGTTGGCTGGTCTCCAGTTATTCTCTGTTCAGATAGGCACTTGAAAATTAATTTGTGAAATAATGTGACTGAAGTCAAGCCACAAATGAAGTTTCTTAAAATATATGAACAAATAAGCATTGATGCTGTTGTTTTTGGGTTTCTAGGGTACACAGAATGTCAAGTGACTGATGATGCATACAGAAAGACTTGCAACAAAGGACATCAGTATTTGCTGAAACAGAGCACATCATGGAGTTCTGCTTTTGACAGAGCTGAATGCCAGCGTGTTCAGTCTTCCACACTGATAGACCTAGTCAGCTTGGAGAAGAAAAAAAATTCTGTATCACTCCATACTTTGTGCAGTCATTTTTATCAGGGTGAAATGGAAGGATTTCTCTTTTTTCTTTTTTAATATACTCACTTTGCACAGCTCTAAATGGCTACACAGAGATGTAAAATAAAGACTGTTAGCCTTAACAGCCATTGGGAAAAAAAAAAAAAAAAAAGAAAAAGGGGTTGGGACAAGCCAGACACCTTTCTTTAAAGTGATCATTCTTGGACACTGTGTAGGATATTTTAGATTATATACTCTGTGGAGATTTGCTTTCACTTGTTTCTTTTCATCTCAGCAAAGATCACATTTATTCTTATAAAACCTAAAAAACCCAAAGTGCGATAGAAATAAAGGACTAGCAACAAAACCTCTGTCAGAGTACAGTGTACCTGATACACAGTCATAACTTCTCAAGTACTTGAGGCAAACTCATCTATAAAAAAAGACTATATAGAACACACAGCTACTAAGGCATAAAACTGTACAAAGGTTGTTAACCATGTCACAGTTAAAGAAAAAATTTCTTGTTGAGGAGGATCTTGTTTTGGGAACCAAGGACCAACAGATTGTTATTTTCTTCCCAGCTGTGACAGAGAGATTGTGTGTGACATTGGGTTAGCTGTCATTTCCCCATCTGTGTGATGGTTATTGTGAGTACAATGTATCACAACGAGGTCACTTCCATTTTGAGATGGAAGTTTCAGCATAAAGATAATATATCATTATTTACAGCATCTGCAAACTAAATTATTGTCTTTATCCACCAGAATGCCTTTCATACTGTGAGAGATGTCACTGAAAGGAAACCTCAAAATATGAAAGAAGAAAGCGTGGCCTTCCTAAAAATTGCTGTGACAGGAATTATCTTTTAGATGCTGGATATCAGTGCAGCTGTTTCATCTGCTTCTTTCCCAGTTTTGTGGGATCTGCTGAAAACAATTGGCTCCTGTCCTCCTTTACATTTGAGTGAGAAGCTGGGACAGAGGACTTCGGGCAGGGTTAGGTCCTTGCCCACAGACTTATGTCTTGATGATTGGAAAACACAGCTGCTCACTAGCCTGTACTGGCTGTCTTCATTTGCATCCTCATTCCCAAACCCTGAGTCATGGTGGGAGCAATGAGATTAGCCAATGGACTGCATGAGATGACTCATGCAGCGTACATACCTGCAGGGGTTTACAGCCGTGCACCCCTTCCCCTTATCACACTTACCCTTGTCCTTCTGCCCCAGTCCTCCCTCATATTTTTAGTATTTCTTTGTTGTGTCTGGTCCAAGCAGACTGCAAATGCTGGTACTCTATCTGTGGTTGTGTGTCTCGGAGCAGTTTCACAACATGTGATAACGGACAACTATAAGAACCTTACAGCAGCACACCCTTTCTTGGCAAGGAAAAACCCTCCCAAACCTGATTAGTGAAGTACAGTTTGGAGCACTACACAGCCAGGAATACAAGTCAAGTCAAGGTACTCGGTATTGTGGTAAATGTCCTAGCAGATTTTACTCCAACTGCCTTGCAATGACTCCCAGAAATATTTGAGAGACAGCTCCATCAAAACACAAGAGTGACACATGCACAGAGTCTTTTTGGATATAAAGAGGATGCCATTAAAATTCTTTGTTACACTCAATGATAAACACACCACTTCAAATTATTAACTCTGCAGTACCACCAGTGGTAAAAAAAAGTGGAGAAAAACCAAGGGCATTTTCACTTAAAACACAAGATGCTGACAGTGTTCTGTAGTCACAGATTGTTTCATATTTCTTGTGGATTTCATAATTAAAATACAAAGAAGATAAAGGACTATCCTTTGATGCTTGCAACTTCCTAATGAGCTTGTTCCTGTGGTGAGTTAGTGGAGCCCAATGCCTTTCTTGAACAAACAGTCTCTGTCTGTGCAATGTGTACACAGCTCAGTGAATTTACTGAGGGTGAGCTGGGAGTACATCATACTTTCCCACCCTCTATTACTAACTCCTCAGAAACTGATGCCCACCCTGTCATCTGTTAATTTAGGAAAAAGATCCAGGCCAACAAATCCTGATTAAGGGTATAGTATCTTTTACTTATTGTAGTGAAGTGAATCCTGCTCATGGTTATGGTTTAAGTGTAAAAGAAACCCCAACCAACCACTGAAACAAAAAAAAACAAACCAAAAACCCAAAGAAAGATAAGAAGACCCCAACCCCTTGTAACGTAGACAGAATGGAGTTGAGATTCTCACTAACTCCTTCCCTGACCCAACAGAAATTCATCTTTATGCTCAATCCATCCCCAAGCTCTCTTCCCAGAGGGCTCTCAAAGGTGCCAGATAGCACTCATTAAGATATAATATAGATATCTCATGACCTAAAAGAGCTCATGGCATTTTGTGATAGCTGAGGCGATTGCAAACTCAGCTTCAGGTGCACAGGCGGTGCTGTAGAGCCCAAGACTGAGGTGCAGGACCCAGGCCCACGGAGCCACATTTTGGGTCCTCCCATATACAGCACTGAGTGCAGGGGCAAAGTGAGCCTGGATCTGGTACAGAGGCCAAGCTCAGCCAGAGCCTGCCCTAGGAGCTTGAATTTGGTGGGGGAGGTTGGGTTGCTCTTTGCAAACAGATGATTTTGTGCCCATTAAACCACACCTTGTTTACACTTGAACATGCTAGTGAACAGCTGTTCCCATTACTATCGATATTCAAGATGAAGTTTTGAACCCTGTCCATCTGGATGCCTAAGGAAATGCTATATGAGCTATACTCTCCAAAGAAGCTACAAGTTTTGCGACCTGTGCTCTCACTGTCACTGCCTTAAAACATTTGCTTACCTTTTCTGCCCATACACAACAGGATAATTAAGGACATTTTCTTCTTCTTCACCACTGTCAAAGCTTTCTTTGAAACACCATTATCTTTCCAAGGAAGTGATACCAGTATGTGTGTGCCACAACCTACACGATCTCAGCCAGGGGACATAGACTAGTATAATGCACACCTTGGTTGCTATTTCTTAGGCTAGGATCTAAAAGCCACTAATACTGAATCCATATCCAGAATAAATCTGATATAGATTAGACATGCTCACACAAACACACCTCTGCCAGAAGGAGCTGATGCACATAATGCAGAATTTATACACTGCACAGGATAACTGCATCACTAGATCCAGAAGCATCTTTTGATGACATAGATAAGCAATAATTGATCTACCAGAGCCTGCCAAAAAATTAGGTGTTACGCTGATATGTTTTTAGGAAACTGGAAGCAACAAGAATATAACTCTGCTGTACTAGCCATTTGCGTCACTTGGTTGTAAGCATTTTTGATCTGGTTTTAGGAAGATCTTTGTGTCTTCTCAATAACAGCAAAAGAAATTATGCTCTGCTGACACACCCAGATCTCTTTGCAAATCAGATCTATGTTAAACTCCAAACAGTTGTTGATGTTTCTCCCCAGCTGCTGCTGCGTAACTCTTCAGCTGATTCACTGCGAAACTTCCCGGCCCCAAGGACTGGTTTACAAAAATAGTTCCCACCAGTTTAACTACAATCAGCTATTAAACTGATTCAGTTAATCCTTCAGAAACTCCTCTGGGGACACTGTTGTATTAATTTATAACAGTTATGGCTTAGAGCAATTTACCTTTCAGTTGGTGAGCTGTCATATCAATTTAAAACTTCCTTTCAGGTTCATAAACTACCAAGCTAAGATATAATTTCTATCAGCCAAAATATTGTCTTTCCAAGTAATGTTTTCCATAACTGATTACAGTTAAATCAGTTCAACTATTTGTACAGATCAGCCAAAAATCCCCTGCTCCAATTACATGGTCTTTGGTTTCAAATGTTGAGCAATGCACAAGTGAATGATCCATCTGTCCCTGTGGTAAACAAAAGGGTAAGGCAGGCAGTAATCAATCCTGTTTTTAAAACAACAGCTCAACACACAGAAAATGTGTTGAGGAATCAGAGTGAAACGATAGCAGTGAAGAATTTGAGGCACAGATTTTTAGCTAAAAGCAGGTGCTGCTGGTACGGTAGTCACCCTAAACCAGTTTTACTTCTAACCAGCAGCTTCATATTACTTAGCTATAAAACTTAAAATTAAGTCAATAGAATTAATTTTAATAAAATTGAATAACATTAATGGAACAAGATTCCTCCTCATTTTTTGGATGGGAGAGGAGCAGCAGGGAAGACAGTTCCTATACTCTTAACTGATGGTGCTGCCTGTGCAAAAGTAAGTGGTATCAAACCCCTGTGATCACCAAGCTGGGCTTGTTTAATTAAACCCTCATCTGCTTCCCAACTCAGCAGCAAGTGGCCTGGGATTCACAGGCAAAGCAGTTTGGAGAGGAGGACACTCTCAGGTCAGGCTGGAATGCATGGGACAGGTAAGCTTGTGCTGCCAGGGTGGCAGGGCAGAGTTTGCTGCTGGCACACCTCAGGCTGCTGCCACTGCACAGCTGCTCACCAGGATTGGGGCAGGGAGCCAGAGAGCTTTTGGAGCTGCTTCCCTTTACAGTTCTGTTCTTTGCTAGCAGAGGGAAAAAGTGAGGACGAGGTGGTTGAAGTAGGCTAAGCCAGGGCACATAAGTGTTGCAAAGCATTGTGCTGCACCATGAAGTGTACGGTCTGCAGTCTCAGGAGGGGCTGATGTTCACAAGAAAACAAAATAGCTTTACAACAGGTGAATAGCTCCAGTCACACCCTTTGCATCACACTTCAATTGCACCTGCCCAAGGCCAGCAATGCTGTGCAGGGTTAAGGCTTTCCTCTTCATGCTGTCCACTGCCACCCGCTCTACTTCTCCCTATAAGGGTTTCTAGGGCTTTTTCTGCACCTCATAAACTGGGTTTGACAGCTTCTTGGAGGGAGTCTGCATGCTGCACTTCTGTTGTGTTTCAGCTCAGTGATCAGGTGGAAGGTTCTTTCTCAATTTCATCAGCAGTGGAGGATTTTTTTCCATTTCATGAACAAAAGCTTTTAAAGTCCTGTACTACTCTGGGAGGGCACCAGGTATCACATCTATATACCCAGTTATGTTGAATTTTTCTTTTGTTTCAGCTAGATTTCTTTACAGAATTGAAGTTAGCTTCAGTTTTTCCTGGACTGATTTTTTTTCCTGGCGTTCTCTTTGGACAGTCTATGCTATCCAAGCAGAGAACACAGCTTCATTACTACTGTTTGCCTTCCAGTGTATTAATACTGTTTGACATGGCAGTTTCATGAGGGCAACTGATGTGAATCCAAGTACTGTGCTTTTATTGTTCTTTAGCTTTTAGTGTGGCACTTAGCAGCAGTAAGTAGTCTTTAAAGATTAAGTGTAGAAAGTTCCTCATCGTCTACCTATAAAATGTCAGCCTGCATTGCTGAAGCCTCTGTTACTTCTTACTCATCTAATCTATGGCAGTAAAGAAAGCGCTGTTAAAGCTAAACCTGCTCCTTTCTCGGGGCACCTGTTCCTGCACAGCACTCATCATCTCCACAGAGCCCTGTTTGCTGTAATGCTGAAGGCCTGATGGATGGTCCCATGCCCAACCATACTGGCCATCAAGTGCCTTTCAAAAATCAATTCAGACACAAACAAGGGGGGCCATCATTTTGCACGTTCATTTGGCATGTCTTCTGCAGGAACATGCAAGACGTCTCCAGGCTGAAGCCAGCCTTGATTTAGCTTTGCAACCATTTCTTCTTTCACGTGTGACTCCTGTCAGAGCTATTAACACTCAATCCCTGAGAATGAGCATCCGTGCTCTCTCACCCTCTAATTACACGTGGCATTTCCTCTCACCTCCAAACCCTCCCATGTTGTTAAGCAAATATGCTGACACCCAGGCCAAACTTATACAGCTTTGCAGAGACCCATGTTGAGGGCAGCCTGCTTCTCCTCTGCAGCCAAGATCTGCTGGACAAGGAAGAATCCAGGTGTCAGATCTCTCTAGGCTAAGAATGGTGCCTTTATGGCAGGAGAACAAATAACTAACACACCGGGGGCAGATGAACGTCAGCCTTGCTGTTCCTTTCATGCCCTCTGTCCATCCTGAGGACAATTCCTATGAAAGCTGCCTTTGCCAGCCTTGCACAGTTGTGCTAGCTTTTCTGAAACAGGCATCCTTCCTAAATAGGCTCTGCAGCCCCCTTCTACCCATTGCACCCCTTGAACAGCATACCCTGAATTAACTGGAGGGATAAGAACAAAAGACAGAATAAGCAATCCTTGAGTGAAGCACTTGCAGTAAAAAATGAAAAGCTCTCTAGCAAATTTTATGGTGAGATTTGCTTTAAGGGAGAACAAAGAGAAAGAAAGGGCTATTTTTCCTCCATGTAAATGAGAAGAGATCTTGAGTTTGTGGAAGAATTCCTTAAAAGGACAGGGTGCTCAAGAAACAAGAGGAAAACCACCAAGCCAAGACTGTCATTTTCCACTGGAGATAAAGACACAAGTTCTTCCTGAAGCACCAGTACAGCACCTGATCATCTCTGGGCAATTCTTGCCAGTGCTTTGCAGCTTAATTTGTAAGACTGCCATGATTTACAGGAAGCTTTTCTTTATTGCTTGAACCAAAAATCAAGAGCCAACCACTAAATTGTTCAGTATCCTAAAGGGCTGCTTGGTATCCATCTGTTAGGTCCAAACAGTACAAAGCATCAAGGAAGAAACAGCCATCAGGGAACCACTTCCTAAGGTACCAGAACAGAGAAGGAGAGTGGTAGGTACCACTGAAGGGTTATTTCACACTGGGGGGCAGAAGGGGTGGAGGATGTAGATAGTGCTTTACTGAGCCAGACAGGACACAGAACAGAGCATAGTGCCTTCCCTTAAAGCACAGTGCTTTGAACTGTGCCCTCAGGGTAATGCCCACCACAGCACTCCATTAGCAGCACAAGAGGATTGCTAGTTTCAGGCCTAGTGGCTCTTTATGCAATGGTTGGTTTCTGCCAGGGCCTGACACAGCTGGGGGAAGGAGGCCTTAGGCAATACAATCCACTCTGTGCATCTACAACAGGAGGTGTTTGTTTAGTTATCTGCCTCCTCAACCAACATAGTTTTGAGACATGATTTCTCTTGTCCTGGTTTTCAAACCAACTGCAATAGGAAATACATCAAATGAAAACTGGGGGGACTTCTGCCAAGATGACTTTCGTTTATTAGCCTTTAAAAGTGTTGTAAATGAGTGTCAATCCAAAATCAGAAGGTTTGATGCAGGTTTTGGTTCAAGAGATTGTATTTTATTGTCTGTATTAGATAAAAGGATTCAAATAATGTAAACAATAGAAAAATTGCTGTCTTAGATGGTTACAGCCTTGTGACCTTGAAGTAGGCTGGGTTCTGGATCTGTTTTCTTCTAGCAAAGAAGTTGCTGCCTTTAACCCAAAGAGAAAGCATTATTCCTCACCTAAACTCAGTCTCAGCTGCCACCCAGTGGAATTATAAATCTCTGCATTACACCAGTGGCTCCTACTGCTGCCTCATCACTCTTGTCTACAAGATTTTAGCGACCAACAGTAAGATGTGATTTGTCTGCAGTACTTCCTGCCCGTAGATTCATGTAGCACTTCAGAGAAATATCACAATTTTCATTTCTCACAAGAGAAACTGAGGCACAGCAGCCGAGAGATTTGCCCGGTCACACTGCAGGCCAGAAGCAGAGCTGGGGACAGACCACATCTCTTCATGATGGATGTCTAAACATGGTTGGCTGCTGATCCAAACAAGATCCTATGGTTTCATGATTTGAAGCAGGGGAGACAGTGCCAAGCAGGGGGAAGAGACAAAAACACAGTGGGGGCTGGAGGTGGGATTAAGCCCGTCACTTTTAACCTGGATAACCCATTTCCTCCTCTTTGTGTTTTTCTGTGTTTGCTTACAACTAAAATGAGCAAGCAATCTGGTTTAAGAGATGCCTGCAGGGATTTTTCAAGCTGTCACCAGTTATTTTTCACTCTAGAAGAGCATGCTTCCATTACTGCAAGAAAGACCTTGACATATGGTAGGATGTAGAGGGCAAAGACACAGAGCTGTCTGTACAGTTGGTAGAGCAGCTCCTGGCAATAAGCAGGCAGCCAGAAAGCTAGAGGTCCCATGAGTGAAGAGAAAGTGCTGCACAGAGGTAGTCACAGCCCTAACAAAAATGCAGATAGAAAATGTCCTTGCTTTAGGCTATGTCCACCTTCCATGCAATGGGAACATGACATACCTATCAGGTCTTCTGGGAGCCCTGATACCCAACAATCCCTCCTCTGTCTACCCACAATTAACATAATGTTAAAAGCCTCTATGAGCCTTTTCAGTGAAAGAAAATTAGAAATAGTTGGAATATTTCTTCCCCATCCTACGCACTCACATAGCTCTGAGCTGCAGCTCTGTTCTAGCAGGGACAAGATCTGGTAAATGCCATGCACTAGGATGGATGGAAGACCCTTAGAAAGAGGTACTGGCAGAAAGAGGTGATGTTTATTTCTAAAGGCAGTGTGTGTACATGCATACAGTTGCGCATATATATATTTTTAAGTTTTTTTAAGAGGAATGCTTTGTGCCTTCTGCTATGCTCCTGAACAACACCCAGCAAAAGATCATCATCAGTAAGAAGAAAAAGAACTTTTTTTTTCTATGAGCTTATATCTTCCTCCTTAAATACCTGGATTTGAAAAGCACATCTCCAAAGCCTCTAGATCTATGTGATGCATAACACAAAGAAGTGACCATTGGGATTGAAGGAATTCAGAAGAGACTGCTCAGCAGCCAGCAATTTGAGCTATTCCTGGTCAAATAAGAGTCTTACATTTCAGCTCACTTTCTAATTTGCTGTGCCTTTACTCCTTTTAAAAGTAAAGGTGCAGCAAACACTGAGCAGAAGGTGAATACATGTGTTCAATTGCTCACCAAGGTCATTGAAGACCCATGGTGGTTTGGCAATATTTTCATTTTACTACTGAAAGCTCACATCTCTGAAAGCCTACTTCAAACCAAGAGCCAATAGTGACCCAATGCCACCAAGTAATCCCAGATTGCAGTAGCGTTATCTCTATTTGATGGCATCATCAAGCAGTGACGAAAATGCCCCTTGCTAGATTTACCAAGTGCATACTATTTCAGAAGCATTTTCAAGCTTTGTACCTTAGAGACAAAAAATGACCTACTTAACTTTTCATCTACCTGTGGAAGACAAGACACTTTCTAGTGCTGTGTGAAAGAATTTTAAAATAGGTTCCATAAAAAAATAAATTCCTGGATGGAGTTTGCAGCAGCAGCAACAAACCTCCCTTGGTATTATCTACTTAACCTCATGCACCACTGCATCAAAACCACAGCTGGTGCAAATCAGAGGCAGCCTGATTTCATTGATCAATCATCAAATGATGACGATTAGCAAGTTGAAGAGAATGAGCCATGTTTCTGAAACCCAGGCAGCCTCCTGCAGCCAGATCTAGGAACGGACAAGTCTGAGCAGAGCAATTCCATGAAAGCCCCAAAATTCAGCAGCGTGGGGTGAAAAAAAGGGGGGGGGAAAGGAAATTATGTAAATAGAAACTTTATTTACCACTTTAACTTTGTTATTTAATCTGTCACTCTGGTTGCACATTAAAATAAATCCAAAGAATGTACTCTGCCAGCCAATCAGGTCATGATAGACACCATGACCAGGCACACAGGCTGCTATATTGCCACCAACCTTCAATCTGGAGCCATATAAAACACATAAATGGGCTGATGGGCTTATTTTCCCTCTAAACAGGCCTTGATAGGCAAGACACCATCATGCTCTGACTGGATAGTCACAGCAGACTGTATGTATGTAGTGCCACCTGTCTCTCCCTTGGGAATGTGCCTCTTTGGGTATCCAATTGCCCTTCCATCTGCAATTCCTACCTGAGTCCATGGAATGGCCTTTATACACACCTGTGTCCAAAGTGCATTGATACAGTCACATGTAGTTTTTTAAGCTTTACACATGAAATCAATATTGTCCTGACATTCCTGGGATGTTTGACCTCTCCATTCTCTGGTAAAAAATAGGACAGAAAAGCAGCCTTGCTGTTCTTCAAAGCGGAGGTGTCAGAGTGATGTTCCTAGTTATTCCAAGGAGGCACTTTACAACTATCCCAAAAAATAAACCATATTTACTTGTTTAATAAGGTACTACCCCACTGAAGGCACATGCACAGACTGGCTGTCAATGTGTGTTAAAAAGTGATGCAGAGAGGAGCTGATGCCAAGGTTAGTCAGCCCCCCTCAGCAAAGCAGGGCCTCCTCGCACAAGTACACTTCCCTACGTGAGGATGTGTTTCACTTGGCCCAACAAACCCATGCTATCAAACCTCTTCAACACAGAGGGATACCTCCTGTTTACCTTGGTGTTTCTGGAAAGAGTTGCTGCTGCAGCTGCTCTAACTATTGTTACAGTTACTTATTCATAAACCAAAACTGAGGGATCAAGAAACTTCAAGATAACTCCCTTCTCTACCCCCAGGCTGCTGGCCAGGGTTAGGTTGGTGCAACCCACTTCAAGGGTTTTCATTTCAGGCCTTACAGTCTGGTCTGCTTTATGCATCAAGAAGAATACACTATGTGGCCTCAGGGACCCTCCCCACCCCTCAACCTATCTTCCTCTTTACACCTGGATCCTGATGAGCCCTTTAGCTTGGTGCTTGTTGAGGGTCTTTCAATCACAGCCATTCCAAACCAACAAAATTCAAGGTTAGTTATTAAAAGAAGGGTGGAGCTTCCAAAATGATTTCCTATAACAGCTAGAATTTAGTTTAAATAAAGCTACTCAGGCAATTATAGTTCTCCCCAGACTGCTGTCAATCAGAAACTTCAGCTATACGGCACTACTGCATCCTTATTTTTGTTCTGTGTCTGCCATATTAGCATGATGCAGGTCAAGCTCATCTTAGGAGGTTCTTATCCACAAATACATGCTATTTTCTAAAACATTAGTCACCTTTTCATCCTACTCAGATCCTAAGTGTATGGTTTTTTTACACCCATAAAAGTTAGATAGAAGCTTTTATTTTCAAGACTTTTCCCCCCTCACGATCTAGAAACATACTAGAAATGGCATAAGACTGCTCAAGAATATTAGTGTATGGTTCAGCTTTGTTTCTAACACTAACTCTATGCATTGATCTTTGAATGAGAGTTATAGATAATACTGTTAAATGCATTAATGAAATCTATTTTAAAGCAACAAAGCAGCAAAACAACACACACAGAGTAAATATATCTTAATTTTGTCAAAAAGGAAGATACTGCAGGTATTTAACTTTCTCCATCCCACTGAGAACACCCACTCTTTCCCACTGATTAGATAAGGCTTTGAAGTATCTAGCTTTGGTCTTCTCCACTGTCTTGTTAAACATCTAAAATAGGCAGTTTAATAACTCCATTAAGAATTCATCTTCCTCATAGGCAGAGAAGGTTTGAAAGAAAGGTGCTTTTCAACTTTGCCTATGTCCAAAACATCCAACTGGCCTGCTTCAGAGACTACAGCAACAGCAGGAGCCCTCGTGGAGGCCAGCTGCTGGACACAGCTTCTGTAGCTGTGGACATGATATATGAGGAAAATTTTGAATGGAGCTTTGTTCAAAAACAGTTTATGACAATTTGTGTATTTTTTCTTCTATTGTTAACCTGCCAGTCAGTAGGGAATTGCAAACAAGAACAGCTAAGTGGAAGAGACAGCTGTGAAGGGACTTATAAAATTCAGAAGTGAGGTATCAGGAAATGAGAGTTTCAGTGTTTATTTGTAATATTTGGTTTAGCACAAAAAAGTAATTCTGAAGATGTAGAAAATGTCAGTTATTCTTTGGAAACTTGTATTCCAAAGGATACATCAGTATTTTGCAGTTATTATATGTCCTGGCCAAGAGGAAGGACTGCCTTGTATTAGCTTTAGTACAGTATGATGGTTTCTGCCTCCAAGATGCTCGATGAGTCATTAAATTATTGAAGAAACAGATGACCAAAAAAACACTCCACAACAACAGAAAAACCCTAAACCACAGGGAAAGGGACTGGGTTTTGCCTTTGACAATCAGTGCAATAAATGAGAAACATCTACTCAACATTAATCATCATCATTAATAGCAAATAGCCTTTTACCTTCATGAAGTAAAATTGCTGGCAAGAACTAAGAAAGAAAACTATTCCTAAAGAAGAGTTGTTCTAGCTTGGTCCAATGACTAGAGGAGGGTCACTTATCTCCAGAATCTAGGGACATTTCATTGCACTTCAGGGGAAAGAAGGTGGGATTTTTATCTTGTAGCACTCCTATGTCTTCTCTATAAAGTGCTTGTCCACTGGATGCAAACCCAGGATACAAGATCCATTCCTATGCCTGTCTTCCCCACTTTCGGGCCAATTGCTTTGGGAACAAGCAAATAGGTCACAGATTCTACTATACAGAGACTGCCACTGACTTCTCTGCCTGAAGAAGTGGAAGTAGACTTCCCAGGACATATTTCCTTTTTTGCTCCCTTTTGCATCATCTTGTGGCCATCTTATTGTTGTAAACCTCTTTTCATCATTCAGTTTGACACTGATCTTTATTGTTATTCAAATTACTTTTAGTACCAAAGCTCTAGTTCTGATCAGTGTAAAACCACACTTTCTGCAAGTATTTCCTCATGGCTATAACCTGCCACCCCAAATCAGCTGTTGCCTTGACACATCAACCTTTGGACTGCACCAGTAATCAGCACAGAAGCATGACCTACTGCAAAACCTCTGACTGAATAATGCTCACAAAAATACCTCTTTCCGGTAGACCGTGGAGAGAATGATGTCATATTTATGACTGAAATAGCTGGAATGAAAAGAATGATTTCACTGATTACTTCAATCAGTGAGATGATTGCCTTTCCTCTTACCACTCCCACTACATTCACAGTCTCCTAAAGCTATCACGAAGGCCAATTCCTTTCATACCAGTCTAAACTAATAAAGAGCCATCAGCCAGCAGAGAGCTATAGAAACAAGCTTGTTTCTTGATGAGAGGTTACAATTTTCCTATAAATTTATCTGTTAAACCCCAGTCTACTGAGATACAAGATAGGCAGGAAGCAACATGAAAACAGCTAGAACTATTGCACTGATTTACCTGGGGTTTCTAAGCAAACTCCAATGCATAGACACAGAGGACAAGATAGTTTTCCTCCTGTGAGACTGAGCATGATTCACCACTGCCCCATTTGCAGCTGTGTTCCCACCACTGCCCAGGGTACCTGCACAGTTACATGATGAGGCAGCAGCAGCAACAACAGCCAGGTAATGCAACACAGCGGTAAAGAAAATCACTTCTCTGAGACACAGCACACTTACAGAAGCCCACAGTAAACAAGTGAGATTGAATTAGCCCATACATTTTGATTTTGGAAGGTCATATAGAAATGCATGCACTAAAGTACCATCTATCCCCTTCATTAAGGGCCACAGGAAGGGCAGAGAATCCACTGATAACAGCTGGTTCGAGCCACAGGGTCTTGTAGTCCATTCTCAGAGGTAAGTTATGTTACAGATTTCTTAATTCTACTGACAGGCCTTTGTGGTTCTGAACTCAGCCAGAAGAGCTTTGTCTGAGTAAATACAGGCCAGCTCCTCCATGAAGTGCCTTCCTTCATACCGTGGTCGCTTCCTGTGAGAGCACAAACTGTCAGTAACAGTAAAACCTTTGAGAAATTCCATCAAGCCCATGGCTCGATACACCTTGTATTTCAAATAACATGTTAGGTATATTGGTTGAGTCTTATTTTCCCTTCCACAGAGATAAATGCAAAGCGAGAAGCATCCAAGAAAATGCAATGGTTGGGACACAGTTAATGAAATGAACTGATTTTAATTCTGGCCCAGTACTTACATCCAAATTTTAAGAATCTTCCTTTAAAGTGTAAAGCTTCTTCGGCATATGGAAATGTTGGTGAATATTCAAATATACATGTACATATAGAAACACAAATATACACGTATGCCTCTGTACATATATTTAACTCAAATATTTATATTTGACTCTGAATAATTTAATTCTTTTAATCAGACTAAAAAAGGGCAATCCAAAACTCAAATTTTCCCTAGTAACAGCACTGCTGTTACTGATAAAAATGACATGGTGGACTCTTTCCAGATTGCCATATTGTAACTGTTAGGGTATAACTGCAAACAGGAACAACGTGTTATCACAATATTTGGTATATCACCTAAACATTTAAAACTATATTGTGTAAACAGCCGAGATAATGTATTAGTTAGGAAGTAACTCAATATCACAGAAGTCCTTTCTAATTACAGGGAAGATTATCTGACAGGTATAATAAAAATGAGAAAACAGAAGTACCGAAGGCACAGAACACAAATACAACTGCAGTGAGTAGGACGAGTCTCTTACCATGTAACAGCTACCACCTTATTTCAGGACATCAGACAAGCAGGTATACTGGGGACAGGTTGAATTGCCAAGGACAGTGGGAAGGCACCCAGTGCAAGAGAGATGCCAGGCACACATAATATGTTGTAACACGCTCCTCTGGCACTCAGTGGAGGTATCTTCACTGACTCTTTTTAACAGAGCTGCCTGAAGGGCTCAGTAACACCACCCCACTCCACAGGAACCACATCCTTGAAAAAAACAAGTCTCTTTTTTCAGTCCCATTCAGGTTTGGCAACACGTAAGTATCCATTTCAAGTAGTTAAGAGCTAAGCAGAAAACCAAAGAAGAGCCACCAGAAACACTGGCCATGGTCCTTGTGGGTCCCTTCCAACTCAGAATATTCTGTGATTTTGTGATTCAATGATTCTAACTACTGAGACCATAAAAATCAGCTCCCTGGAATCACATCATGACACAGATGAATTTAAATCACATCCACTTGTTTCCTGTATGCCACAGTCCACAGACCTTCCCCTGAGGACCTAGACCCTCACCTCAGGTAAAATCAGAGCTTTCCTTTCTCAACAGTAGTTGCCATCTTTCACAGCTAGAAGCATTTGCTACGCCCAAAGCATGTCTAACACATTTTGGGAAGATGAACAGAATATTTTAAGGGATGCTTCTAAGACACAGACAGCTGTATTTTGCACAAAACCCAAAGGGACACAGGAGGATTGAAGTCTCACAGCATCTTCCTAACCCAAATATGGCAGCCCACCACATCCTACTTGGAGGCAGTGATCCATCTGGGTACTTGTACTTCTGCCAGGATGAGGAGCTTTAGGGCAGATGAGGGTGTGAGATTGTTGCTAGCACTACAGGAGGAAAGGGGAGAACTCAAGCAAGAGTTCTGGCTTTTCTCACAGAATGGGTACAGAAAGAGAGTTGGGAGACTTAAAGCCAGAAAGTGGAATACAGCGACTGCATATACGAATATTTGCAGCAAGGAAGTGAAGGTAGCATTTATTTTATATTTATTTAATAAGCTACTGTCCTGAAAAGTGATGTGTCAAATTTTGGAAGTGAGATCATAGATCAGTGACTTCCTCATTCTCATGAGTGACTGAAGAGTGACCATTTACAAGAGCAACTTTACATATTTCCTACTAGGTAGCCACAGTAGGTTTGAAGCCCTTAAACGTAGGAAATGAAGATTGTAATTTTCTTATTTAGTAGGTTTTAATAAAAGGCTGTCTAGCATGAATGTGGAAGGCATTAATATTTATGCCCAACTGAAAGAGGGCTGCTTGTCACTAATTGCCATTCATCTACTGAACACCTTAATCTCTCCAGTCACTACTGCTTGTATTCCTTTTTTTTTAAATTTAACTGCTTTTCTTGTTGTGACCTATTTTCTAGAGAACATATACTCAGCTAACATTGGTAGATCAAATCAAAACTGTAGCTGTGCTTCCTTTGAACAGAGATATGTCATTTGCATTTGCAATATCAGGGTTTTTCTGGTATTTATTTCTAACTGGAAACATTAGATCTGATGGGATGCCTGGCTTAAACTGAGACTCAGTGATCCTTATTATCCAAAGTCTTTTTGGATTACAGCAACCAAAGCTCATTTTCCTCAAAACAGGCTGAAATACCTCTACAAGTAACTCAGTTGCTATCTTTTACACAATAGCCACGTGTTCCACAATACCCAATGAAATTCAGATGGGTTTAGCTCTGCTGATCTGATTTTTGATACATGTGTCCCCTTGCTCTACCTCTGTGGGTTTGCTTGCTGCTTCTGAAGCCTAGTGAAATGTATTAACTTAAATGGTAAAGCTGAAGCCAGAGGGAGGAAACACCTTTGTGATTCTTCCTACTATCAGCTCAGCACAAGACATGTCCAGCTCTGCTTCAACGCTCGGTTTCAGCTCAAAGTTTTTCTACCCTTCCACACATGGCAAAAGAGTATTTACCTTCATGGCCCAGCAGCAGCCCATAGCCTACTCACTGTGTATTCAACTCAGTTTGTATCCTGGGATGACCAGAAGCTATTTTCACCAGATAATGCCAGCAGAGCACTCTGATCCGAAAACCATACGCTGTGGTCCCCCTCACTGTGCTAAACACTCACATGGGAGCTGCAGGAGCTCGGCAGGTACCAACCATTCTGCCCAGGGACAAGGTGCTGCTGACTAGAACAGCGATTTGCAGAGGAGGCAGCCTGATCCATAGCAGTGGCAGGGTCCTGGAAGCAGCTTACAGCAGCATAACGCAACAAACAGGATGTCCACTTGCAGGGGTTCAGCAGGAGCTAGGATCTTTCTTCCCACTGAAGCCAACTTCTTGCAAGAAACGCAATCTTACCTCTCAACTGTACTTAGAGCTTGCCTTCATTTCACTGACTCCAGCTTAAATGGTCTAAGTCCCACCATGTGGGGATTGGATCCCTTGACTTCCAGAACACATGCATTCTCCCTGGCTCCCATAACAGGGAGGCTGTGCATTAAAAAGGGAGATCTGGGATGGGTTTTGGCAGGGGAGCAGGGGCAAGTTTCTGTCTGGCAAAGTCAAACATTCGTGTCTCCCACTGCTGAGCTGCGTTCTTGTCCATACCAACACAGATGGTATTGATCCTTAATGGCTTTAATGGAGCATTGTTTCTCATTATTTAAAAACTTCTCCTTGAGCTTGTGTGTGGCCTGTGCTTTTAGAAGCCCTGTCTCCACTACTTCTCATAAAGACTGTTTTTTATGGGATCGATCACTACATATTTGGATTGATTTTAAAAATATGTCTTCCATGTCACCCCAAAAAGGGCATTGCTGTTAGCCTGTGAACTGCACATATTAGAAGACAAAGTTATTACATAGACAAAGAAATTAGGGCAAAACCTCACTACTAAAAAAGGTTTCATTAAAATCATTTGCTGTAGGCCAAGAGTCCCTTCTAATGATCCACTGAGGTTCCTTCCAACCTGGTCCATTCTGTGATTTTCTGAATATGAGGGCCCTTATAATTAATTTGAAAGGCAGTCCCTGAAGCACTAGAAGATCAAGATTGTAATGGATGTACGCAGATGTATGGCAAACCCATTGCATCAAATTCTTCAAGGCTTCAAGCTGTGGTACAGCCTGCACTGGAAATGATGTGGAAAGAGTTAAAAGCTGTCTATTTTCATTTTACAGAAAACATTTTTTTTTAAGATCCATGGAAAAAAGGTACTATAGCATGTACAATTGTGATTTTGAGCACAATGCTGCATTAGAAAACATGAACTCTGCCTTGTACAAACAAGAAAGAATTGCACCTTTTCCAGCTGGCCTAGAACAAAAATTCTAACCCAATCTACCTGCTCAAGCACGGTCATCCTAGAGCACAATTCAAAAACTAGCAGCGAAGAGGACCAAGGGTAGAAAGGAATGACAAATGAAGGAATGGAAAAAAAATAAACCCAGCCTTACTATGTTTTGCAGATTTTTCTTTAGGCAACCAAAAGACCTTCTAACAACACAGAATGAATGCCCTGTATCACAGGGATCTTGGAGTGCAGCTGATCAGTGAGAAACTCAAGTACTGCAGGTTCATTTGGGTGGATATTCTTGAGAGGAGAGAGCTTTGGTTCTGGAACAGTGACTCAGTATTCAGGTGTAGTACTTTTTCAGAATAGTCATCTGTATTTTGGGGGAGAGAGCAAGCCAGAATAAAGGACTGAAAGCCAAAGAAATCCTATCACATTACCCCACTGATAACCAAACTCACTATTAAAGAATTAACAGACTTAAGCCAGTCAACAGTTCCAAAGCAGCCAGGCCTGTGTCCCAGTTTAAAAAAGTAGCCACTGCTACTGCTGTTTGTGTGACATTTCAATCTAGTGAAATGCTTCTCTGTCTCTAAGCTGCTTTTGGAAAAGCAGATGTAAGTTCCTCAGTCACTTAGTCCTGAAAAAGTCTACCCTGCTTATATTAATTGAAAGCAGAATAACATTACAGATCCTAATTACCACTAGATGCAGCAGAGGGTTCCATATCATATATGTGTGATGTCTAGTGAGCAAGTGGCAGATGTTAGTCATCTCACTTAACATGCAGCTGACAGAGCTTTCCCTCACAGCAGATGATTATGGTGAAAAAGAACCAACCACAAATACTGCTTGGACCTAAACTGTCCTTTGCAGAAGCATTTCTAGGCTTCTAGTTGACCTGTTTTGGTTTAATTTGGTTTTTTTGTTTTGTACCCTCCACCACTGATTCCCAGAGGCCAACCGAGATTTCTGTGGAGCTAGAACAGCCTCACATTTTTCCAGGGCTGCTGAATGACTATAAAAGGTAAAGGCAAAGCTGTAAGCAGTTATTTTGTGAAGTAAAACGGATAAACCCCCACAGAGACAGCCAAAGCTGACAGAGGCACACACACACAATTACTACAGCATATCTCGGAGCAGGCCCAATTCTCCCCAAGTTGTGTTAGACTACAGCTGTGCCCTATGGCTGCTGGCAGCATTACTAAGTGACCACCACAGACATGTCTGTCAGGTGATTAAGAACACCAATAAATATCTGTCAAAAAGTCTTCCCATCAAGGGGTAGCTGCCTTGTCAGGAGAACCTCACGGCTGGCAGGTGGTTGTTGTGGACCAGCACCAGCAGCCAGCTGTGCCCGGCTGAAACCCATCAATCACCGCAAGTTGTTCCTTAACTCTTAAGCACTGGCAGCATTACAAGAGCACTCTATTAAATATGAATATCTTATGGTGTTAAGCTGCCACCCTCTATAAATAGTGAGGTATTCATTTAAATCATTTTATTGGAATATAGAAGCCGGGAAATATCTTGCTTTGGGATTTGAATATTTATGGCCATTTGCGATGTTCTACTGCTCGGTAAGCTCCCCTAAATGGTTGGCCGCTTCTTCCATCAAAAACTCATTTTATTTTTCTCAAGCACTGCAGAGCTGTATTGCAGAAGTTGCAAACACAAAGACAGCTGCAACTTGGGCTTTATAAGAAAAAAATGTTTTAGAAATAGGATGGATTTTTGTACGTATTTAGCCAAAAGGCTCACATCTGATTGTAGTTAAATGAAGGACTTATTATAACTAATGACAATAAAGCAAATTAGAATAAATCCTTTAATAGTCTTGCCTGGAACATCAGTTTGTCCCCTGAGTGTTTTTATCAACATCTGTGAGACGCAGCTGCACTCACCTTGAAATTTGTGTTGATGCTTGCTCAGATAATCAGTTCTGTGTTAAAGTGGTAAAGAACTACAGTTAAACTCTGTGGAGGAAGACAACAAGAGAAGGCACCAAGTTTACTTTTTTAATGTAGGATTTTGCTTCCTTTATTGCTTTTTCTTTCTCCTTTGTCTTAACTAGAGTCAGGACTTGCAGGAGAATGTTGACCAAAGTTACCTGATTGGAAATTACCACTACAGAATAAAAAGTTTTTGTAAAGCGAGGATTAGTTATCCACTAGCTCCTCTCTCCAGTCTACAAATGTGTGCAGATGTGTGACCTTTTCAGAAAGACATGCTAACTCACTCTCTGCATTTGTGGTGAAGGCTTCCTCAAATTTTGCAGCAGAGGCAGTGGGTTCTTCAGTGACAGCCATGCAACCAAGGCTTGCTTCAGGTTTACAACAAACTCTGTGTTTCAATACAGCTTGCTCATAAGAAGATTTTTGTACATGCCCTGCACCTCTGTAGATACACCCAGCATTATTCCTGGGTTCAATGAAACAAATGCTCTAAAGAGCTGGTCAGTCTCATGTATTTGCCAATGCTACCAAGGAGTGCAAAGACAAGGAGAGAAGCACTGCATCTCTGCCAAAACTCCAGCCTTTTCCTCCATTTCATTTGGGGGAAAAATCAAAATCGAAGTGTACAATTCTGAAGAGGAGAGAGAGAGCCCTTTTCTTTCTTGCACAAGAAAACTGCACAACTTGGTTCAGCCGCATATTTTGCAACATAGCCTTTTTCCTGCCCTTTAATACTCAAGAGACCACAGAAATCAGAGTGCTTTCAGCAATCTAAAAAGACCTAATGGTAAAGGAGAGCGTGACATTTCACAGTAAGACAAGGGGGTTAAGAATAACCTCTATTTTTCCAATTTCATACTGGCTTCCACCTAGGGTGGAATGGCCATTATGGATACAAAGCACATTTACCCTGTCCCAGATGCACTGGGTTTTGTATTTCCTCTCTGCAGATTTCCCACTCCAAGAGCAGCCGGATTGCTGTAACCATGGAAACCACTCATGGCAAATTCCCTCAAAACACAAAAGCAGAAGGATGTAAAGGAATAAACATTTTAAGAAGGTTGTATGCAAAGAGAAAGACAGCATCGTATCTTCATAAATGCGAGACAGGAGAAAACCACAGTATTTTCGTGCTGGAAGTTTAACTCTCAGGCTGGTTACCTTCCTCACTGGACAGGTAGCATTAGACAAAGTCCTCTGTTTTATGAGTTAATTACAACCTTGCCTCATGCCTAGGACAGATGTACTTTGAATTCAAAAAAGTAACTTAGCTTTTTGCCTTCAGAAATAAAAAATAAAGGTATGCTCCTGAGTAAAATCATAACAAAGGTAGAGTCATAACTGAGCAGACCTTGGTCCAGCCAGTTCAGTTTTCTGCCTCCAAAAGTATCTGTAAATGAGGTAAAAACCACGTATCACTGGAAGGCACTTTCACCTTAATACTCTCCCTAGCTTTAGAGGATTCCCTGGTTTATCTAGACAGTAGAGCTCAAAGAAGCTCAAAGAGCTCTATCCCAAACACTTTTCCAGGCTCCTTTCCAAACCATCCTCTGGCAGGCAGTACAACAAGCCTCATTCACTCCACATGAACAACCACCTTCTGTTTGCATTGAGCCTACCTCCTAGTACTGTCACTGATGGGCCCCTGTTCTCACGTGAGAAGAAATAACAATCAATCAATCTCTATTCCCCTCCCTCCTATGTCACTCATGGTTTTTCACATCTCTATAAAATCATGTATCTACCCTTGGAAAAGGACAATGTAAAGCTCAGCCTACTTAACTGTTCCTTGAAAGAGATCATCTCATACCTTTGCTCACACGCATTACCTTTCTTCAGAATTTCTTCTGCTGTGTAATACATCTTGAAAGGAGAGGATCAGAATTGCTTGCAGGGAGTGAAACTTGCAGTAGCTTGAAACAAGCAGTAGCTTTTTTACCTCTGTTGTTTTTCCACAAAGCAATAGTAATAGTATTTAATCTTTTATTCCATTGCTACTGAGCACTAAACTGATGGTTTCATGGAACTACTATAAACTCACAATTTCACTCTTATGTAATAATAACAAAGTCTTAGCTCAGAATACTATATGTGAAGTCAAGATTACTTTTACATTTGTCTGCTCTGAATTTCACCTCTTATCTTAATATCCCTCTCTCACATTCAGCAGATCACTTTTCAGTCTACCTTTGAACTCTTCCAGAGCACTTGGGTAATTAGTACCAGCTCTGGCAATCAGTTAATTTTCATTTTCTTTATTTGTACCTCAACCTATTCCATAATTAATTCAAATTTTAGGTTGATCATTTGCTGAATCACTGCTAAAAATAATGGCAGAGGGAGTCTCCCTAACTTTTTCTACAGTGAGCAAACACAAATAATCATGTCTGCAACAGTCTTGTACACAGGGCTAACAGCTGGCTCCACCAGCCCTCTGGTGAGCTTTTTATTCTTGGTGTTAGGCCCTGCAGACTCTCCTTCACCTCCCAGGGCCCTGACACCCACTGTCCAAGGCCAGTTCTGAGATGGTGATACTGTGTGACTTTGAAGCCGACTGCTGGGAGCAGAGCTGGCAGAAGCCTTACGGGGAGCCTCTACTCCTTCCAGTGTCTTAAGCTCAAGCCCTTGTTCTTGGTCCCTGCCCAAGCTTTGCTCTAGAAGGCCCTGTGTCCACCCTTGCCCCTTGCAAATCTGAACCCTGACCCAGTAACAGAACTTCCCAGCCTTGTCATGAGGGACTGATCCAGCAAGCTGGACTCCAGGCTGCTCCTGGTCATCATCACTCAACTGACTCTGCCCTCTCTGCCCGTGACCCACAGTGAGGGCACTGTCCTACCGGCTTTACTTCACCTTCTCTCCTGGCTTCCTGAGCCCTGTGGAGCAGCCTCAGGCTCATTGCTACGTGGCAGACAGGGTGGAAGGAGGACCAGTTCATTTTCCTATCTGATTTTCATATTTATATTATATTATAGGTTTCAAACTCATGATGACTAAACCTGAGGAATGGTTTTGGAGTGAGACGTAGAGAGGAGGAAAAAGGGGACCTCCAGTTAATTCTGGTGTTAGCAGAGGAGGCTCTGTGTCTGTGTACACCACACGTTCCCCGTGCTTGACCTTGATCTGGTTGCTTAACTGCTCCCTGTCAGCCTCTCTTGCTCTAAAAAGGGATTAAACTTTTCTCCTGAGAACAAAAGAACGCTCCTTCCTTCCTTCCTCCTGCCCTGCCTGTAACAAATGTCAACAGCAACAGCCCTGACTGGAGCTGGGAAAAATTGGAAGTTTGCCATTAACTTCAGCAAGTTAAGAAAGAGGCTTCATTTACAGGCCAGAAACAACATGAGCTTTTCTGTAGAAAATCTTCTAGAGAAAAGATTATAGTCCCTCTCCATGTTCAACATGTATAAATACACTAGCACATGGTTGGGCAACAGATATCATCCCTAAGCCTTGTTAAGATACACTTAAAAACTTGCAGAAAACAGCTTTTCATTCTGAAGCACTAAAAATTTACTAGTGACTATAATACATTAAAAGGCTTGTGTCAATGTAGCCAGCTTGTAGCCTCAGCAAGCAGGTTTTCCTTTAAAAAAAAAACAACACCAAAATCTGTAGTTTGGCAACAATTTTACTACGCCAAGCTACAAAGGAGATGCCCTGTAGTCTTCCACCGACTATGCTTTAGAAAATTGTCTCCTACGGTACTAATTATCAAATGGTCTTCAAAAAGAATTCTAATGCAGTTTTGATAACTGCGTTTTGAGGTACACATAGAGGCACAAAAAGTTAAAAATAAAAGCCAGTCTAAGCTCTATAGTCACATTTCAGCAAGCTGTAAGTAAACTTCTGCAAGGGCCGCAGAAGCAGGGAGAGCACCTCGGAAAGACAGGTTATCAAAACACCAGGTTTTATTGATGTAAACTCCACCTATGATATTAAGATACCATTTTTCCTGATTCTACGTAAGAAAACTATTGCAGTTTTACAGTGCTCTGCATTTCAAGATGCGTGTTTTTCCATCTTCTCTCCTTTCCTCTCTCTTTTGTTGCACCTTTCTTAGTGGTAAAGTGACAAGAGAGCAGCAGGGAGAAAAACAGTGATACAAATATCAGGGGGGAGAAAAAGAAAAACTGGAATATATCTTCTTATAATTAAACTGTTCAGGGTGAAAATTGTCTTAAGAAAAGTCCTGCCATAATGGCATGTGTAGAAATATATGGAAAGCCAGGCCTGGAGGCTGAAACACTATTTGTGGGTTGATTTTTTTTAAACTGATATTGTTGGTAGTGATTTTAGGAATATGGTAAAACTTATGAGGGAAGTCTGTACCTGAAAGTTTCATGTTTTCTCCCCCCAGCCCTTTCACGTCAGTTGTACTTAATAAAACACAATTCCCTGCAACATTTGCCCCTTAAAAAAAGCTGGCATACCCACATTCATGTCTATTAATGTTTAGTTCAGCTGCCTAAAATATTTATCTTAAATCAGATTCCAGTGTCATCTCTAAGATTAAGCAGCACTGGCACTAACAGAGTAAAATGAGAACAAGCACGGTGATTTTGCCACTTTTAAATTTTAGCATTAGTCCTGCATTTGACTGTTCTGACTTGGCTTCTGAAAAGGGAATTTCATACTGTATCTACCCAGAATATGGGAAAGGTTATTGATAATAATAATTTAAGTGGATTACAAGATGGTCCTCAGCTCTGCAGATTAAATGGAATAAGGACTTGGAATTCTGGTCCAAAAGTCTTCCCAGAAAGGGCTTAATATTTACTACATAAAACTGGACAACACGTCATAGTCAAAGGAAGAGGTTCTAAGGAATCAGTATTTTTCACTGTATGTCGTATCCTTTCTCTCAGGTTCTTGCAATTCTAAAGGTTTAAATTGTTGTGCCAGATCTAAAGAGAGACATAAACAAGCCTTACATTTCATACACCACACTGTAGATTTAAGGTGGTGCATCTACACTGGCTAACTGAGCAGCAGACCCTGCTACAAGCCCTGTGCTGACACCAATTTAGAGGTGAGTTATTTGGGAATAGCTTGGTATATAAATACCATATAGGACTGTGCAGAGCAGAAACATCTTGAGTCCTGATCTAAGCAGGAATTCAATTTCACCGCTTTCTGAGGTGTGGAAACAGCCAGGTGGAAGCTGCATTTCCCACCTGGGGAAATCATTCCTATGCTCTAGAAAGCTCCCTACAGGCTTTAATTTCCCAGAGTAACAGTTCTTCCAAGTGTGTGCCACAAACATCTCCTTTAACCAAGAATTCAACATTCGTGAGTGCTGTGGGTGTCTATGTTTCTAATCTGTAGCTGTGCCCTCCACTGCAGTCATAAGCTGTGGACAGCTATTTTTAGCACAGCAGCCTGGAGTCCCATTTGATGTGTGTTCTGTTGTAGGCTGCTTCAGTGACCAGAATGATAACAGTACCATGTACAAGAAGCATAATTTCCCTCTTCAGACAAATTGAACGTGTTAGGGGAGGTTTCCAAGTGAGAGAATGTAACTGGATATAAACTGGAAAATATCCATCTTCCTTCACAGCTATTAGTGAATCTTGCAACTGCTCTGCAACTCTCTTCTGACTCACTCAGATGTATAATTCTTTGCTCTGTTGCTTGCTTCTTAAAAATCCTGTCTGGCATTGTACCTTTATGGAAAATAAGGTCTGTTCTACATGCAAATGCTTCAGACACCCTAAGCTGAAGTCCTGTAGGTTCATTTTATATTGCTATAGTACTTGTTACTGTATCCCTCGACTGGCATTCTTGCCCCTGTTTCAGTAACATCCACTTATAGGCATTAGCAGCCAGCTTTTTCTCCCCTCAGTCATGCATCTAATCACCCATCCTCCACAGCTGGCTTGCCACCGTTATCATTTCTCAAGTTGTTAAGCACAAAGGAGGCAAATTTAATCATGAGTCTTCTCACAGCTCAGAAACTGCAGTTCTACATGTTTCAGTGCAGACTGGTTAAATGTTCTTGTTGTCTCCTCAGCTTGAGGAGTGGTACTCCCAGCCCTCTTAACTGGTTCACAAGTAAACCCCAGGGTATTTTGATATTTTGCCATCTGCACTTTAGTAGTGATTAAGGAGAAGGGGGATCGAAATTGTTCTGAGAAATGTATTGCTTGTACATTTTTCATGACTAGCATCAGTGACTGTGCAGGCTCCATAGTATTGTCCCAGCTATCAAAGCCCTGACTTTTACGGACCTCCTTCCAGGGAATACCTCCACTCTCTCTCTCCAGCAATGATCATATTTACTACCTGGAGCCACAGGTTATAATGCTAATATGGGTTGAAGTTTGTGATTACTATAATGTCAGCTTGTTTGCTGGATTAGATATTCACAAAGTGTACAGAGAGAGGATACCAACAAGCTGTTTCAAGTGAACTGCCCATTGATAAAATTTCTACCAATACAGGCTGGAATCAGAAAGGAACACAAGCCAATCTCCCAGTCATCAAAGCCTGTAAATTGATAATTTTTGGAAGCTACATGTGAACAGAAGTTGTCATTTTATTCTAAAAACCAGGGCAACATTTATCATAAATATCAATGTCACATCAGTGTTTTCTAGCAGCTGAGTCATCAAGCAGCCATACTCTCCAGAACAAGCTAACTATACTATTAACTCCCATGTTGCACAAAGAGTACATGTTCCCACACACGCAGCCTCTGTAGACATCTCTGGGAAGTGCGTCCCTATAATAGGAAAAGTCATGCTTACATAAGGAATGCTTGTAAAGATGAGGTTTATCACAATAAGCAAAACAGTGAAACTTGCTGTGAACAAAGCAGGGTGGTGACAACACCACTTCCCAACAGTACCTCTCAAGAGTCATCCAGTGAGCATCAGGCACCACACTCATCACGTCAGAGGGCAGCCCAGGAAATCTCCACAACAACTCAGGAGCAGGTCTAGGGTCAGCAGCTCTTGTAGTCCATCTTCAGAATGCTAAAGGCCCTGGGCGGAGCTGAAGCACCGCCCCTGCTGAGAGGGTATCCTTGAGGTCCTGGGTGTGGTCCCAGGTGTGAGTGGTCAAGGCAATCCAAGCTGTGAGCGCCCTCACCTGCAGCCACCTGCATTTTTAATCCTACACACATGGACGTGACTTATGCACGATAAGGTGCATGGGGAACTAAAGTGAAACAGAATTACTAAACCCTCTACGTGATCCGAGTGGTGGTTTAAAGAACCAAGCACAATAAATTTTGTTGTTGCAGAACGTCTGTTTCCAAAAAGTTCAGCACATTCACCTTATGCAAAGGCACCTGCTCAGACACAGACATCTTCTCCTTTCAACAAAACCAGCCAGGGCTAATACTGTTCCTTGCAGAATAGTGGGTGAGGAACTGCATGATTCAGCACCTGGACACTGCCAGTACTAGAGCACACGAGCCTGCCCCCACTCTGACAAAGATGAATTACTGCAGCTTGAAGACTGAAACTATTCCTGCAGATCTCCTCTGTTTGCATTACAATCCTTTCCTTATTTCTCAGTCCCTCTCCTTCCAAGCCATCCTGACGCTTCCTGACCCTCCCTTCCACACACCCCCACTGGTTGTTTTTCTATCTGAAGGTCACTTCAAGGTGGTTGGATGCAGCACGTGTCACTGTGCTAAACTGCTGAAGCCAGCTCCCATGAGACAAAAGGAACTTGGCAAAATTCAGGAAATTTCTCTTTTGAAATGAGTGCATGTTCATTCAAAAGTCATGGAACCTGTTCAACTTAATTTTAATGGCTACAAGGGAAAATAATGGACAATAGTTGTTTTGCTGGTGGTGGTGCTGACGTTTTGGTTTTTTTTCATTTTACATAACAAAGTTGGCTTCTGGTACATGTAATTATTTCTATTTCCAGCCTGCCCGGTACAAGGTGATACAGCTAAACAAGATTACTTGCAGATGGTTTCCAGACTAAACTACAATGCTAAATGAAGTAACTTACTAATGGAAAGTACTAAAGCTTCTTGTAGCCCCCCAGAACACTGGAGGCATTTTAAGGTTACTGCACAGAGATTTGTAGAGAGGACCACGTTCCTCCAAGGAGTTGAGAGCCTCCTGTGAGATGCGAGGGCAGCCAAAGGAGTCTCAGTGGTTCACAGGGCCTTATAAACACACACTTTGCAACTGTTTCCAAGTATTTGTTTTTGCCATGTTGTGTCAGAAACAGCTGTACCAGAGGGACATGCAAGGTTTTACACAGAGCACCAACATACGCTGTAGAAGATTTTAGTTAATCATCTTTTATTTTTTTGAAGTTCACTTGAAAAAACACACACAGAGCTGATGCTGGGATGTTTTTAATCAAGATTCAGTGTTCACATTTGGATTTTCTTCTTGCCATTATATCAGCTGTCATTTCTATCAAAAAGTTTCTCAAAATTGTTTAACGTAATTTAAGGACCAGAAGATGGGTGCTGAAGGCATCTACGTAGCCCAGGCTGGGGCTGGGGTCTAATCAAGGACTTTCTGGAGGTAGTGGGCCCTTGTGCAGTTGAGAGACAATCTCATACCAGCCAAATCTCCAGTTCAGACGTGTAGGTAGCCTCACAAGACAACAGAAAATTAATTTTACTACTCTGCAAAGTTAGACGAGGTATCTTTAGAGAACAAGAAGCTTTTCTCTAAATCCTTACCTGCGCAGGTTGTATTAACAGCAGCCTTTCAAGCGAAGAACAACCACCAAGTCTGTAGCAACTCCTGTCCTATGGTGCAAGGCATCTGACTACTAGATGTTTTCCTAGGACGAAAACTAATCCCTGAAAAATTCTGTCTCAGCCACCTCTTAGAGTTCCATTACTTATTCTGTGACACCAAAGTTCAAGTTGTTCTTTCTCTCAACAGGGCATGGTGGGGTTATATATATTAATTGTAAGAAATATAGGCACAATAACAGGGATTGAGAAAGCCCAGAAAGTTTGAATTCATACAGTTCAATAGTAAATGTATCCCAGCAATTTCCATATCTTCACTACTGCTTTGGACGTTTAGGCAAATGCAAATTCTCCATTTGTTGAATCTAGATATATTATGTATATTACATTGGTATTTTGCCCTTACCTGAATCCTCCAAAGTAGGTATTACTAACAAAGTAATTAGAATGAGAATGGTTTTAGAACTAGAAAAAATTACCTGACAGCACTGAAAATGGGAATGCTCTGTGTGCTATAAAACTTGGGAACTGCACTTCAGGATGTCAACATTTCCATAAGAAAGCAATTGCATTGATGAAAGATGATAGGTAAAATAGCCTGAAAATTTGTGTATGTGTGGGGAAGGGAGTTCAGAGATAGTTAGTTGACTGGAACAGGAATGGATATTATTATAATAAACCATTAGAAAATGTTCTTCCTTTTTTCTTTTTTTTTTTTTAGAGTTTGTTGCTGAGCTACAGATTATTGCTGTTATAAAGAATGGCCTTGGAACTGAAGACTAAGCTTTTAAAAAGTAGTTGTTGTAACAAAAAAAAAATAACAGACTGGTGGACAAAACATAGCATAGTGTGATACGCTCTCTCTTCCCTAGCTCTCATAAGACTTGGCAACATTATAATGCCAGCATATTTCATGACTCGAAAAATAAAAAACAAATTATTTTGTCATCATTGCTCCTGCCAAGAGACACATACCTCCCGCTCCTTCACTAGAAACCAGCATACTTCATCTCTGCTCTGCTCATGAAGCTAATAGCCAGGACTGGTACATGTGATCCCCACGCAGCGTGCCAAAGGGAGCAGCCAAAGCTGTAGAGACAATACAGACCAGCTCTTCAACAACACAGCTCTTATATAGGAAGCATCTTTGCATTGTGGAGAGGAGCATGGGGATAAAATTCTTGTGCCACTTGTTTCCATTAATCAATAGGTTAACAAATAAGTAATTCTAAAAAGCACATGTTAATTGTTATGTTTCTGATGAACCACAGCCCCATCACCCAGTCGGATGGCAGCACTTGGCATCCCCCAAGATGCATCTGTGCGGGTCTGGGCATGGGGGATTTTGCCTGCTCCAATGCCTCAACAGGGCAGAGGTCTTGTTTAGAAATCTAAACCATGAAATTTTATTTCAGCTACATTCTTCTTAAAGGATGAAAGACTGATGTTTGTTTGAATGGTTTTTTTGGATGCAATAACACAGCAAGTACTGAATTCTGCTCCATATTTCAGGTCCCTAGAATATAAGAGTACCTGGCAAAAATAAATGTACTTCCAAAACATGCAGGACAAAAATCCTTAGCATTCAGCATCTGGGCTCCAAGGGCACCCACAGGTCTGGCTGTCCCTATTGGCCCCTGGGTTTCCCACACCTGCCCATGGTCACCATGTGAGCCCCCTCCAGCCCATCAGCCTCTGCCCCAGTAACACTGCAGCAAGGCTGGTCTCACACTCCCTAGAGCAGACCCACGTCCTAGCTTGTCCTTGGCCCATTCCCATCCTCAGGAAGGTCCCTCATGCCTGAGGCTGCCCTGGTTCCCTGCTCCTGGCGGGGTGGTGGGACAGGCCCTGGCTGCCCAGCTCTGCCCTGACAGCCCCATGGGAGCCCCTGCTTCCACTGGCCCTCATGGGGCCCTGGAATTCAGCTTGAGAAATGCACGCAGATTAGCTGGTTTTCATATGAGCAATTTGGTTGTACATTTTAAAAATTGGCAATGCTTATCTATTTATTTTTTTAATACGTGCATTTTAAAGTGCTTTAAAAGATAAGTAGTTATCATGTGGTTAATAATTCATGGAAAAATTCAAATGAATCAGAGGACAATATTGCATCACAAGCCAATGACGCTGCTTTTCAAAATATTACTCAAGGAAAAGTCAGTGATAGGGAGATGAAGTAGAATTACCCAAAGAAACATGGTAGGCTGACAGCAAAGTCAGAAATTGAAATAAAATAGTCCAACACCCAGTGCAATGCACATGTCTACTAGATGCTATTTCTACTTCACCATGGTTAACTAGAAGCACTGACAGAAGAGTTAAAACAAATGGGAGTAAAACAAATAAACAAATAAAACCATTCCCGATTCTAATTCAAGAGGTTGCTCAGAAACCCTTTGCACGAGTGATAACGTATCTCTATTTGAGAAATTTACCTTTAAAATTTACCTATACAATCTGCTTTATTTTCCAAAAAATAATTGCCAGATTTGATTTCACCGACGGTCTTCAAAATGCAGAATTCCTCCACTAAACTGAGTGGCATTAAACCACACACACCTAGACACGAGACCAACAGCTAGGCAGAGAGTTTTCATATGGATACACACCATGTCTACAGTATGAGTAGCACATGGAGCACAGAAATTGCCAAAACTCATCCTGTTTCCAAAACTGCAAGAAAAAGAGAGAGGATTAGGCATGTCTGGGAAAGTGCCCTCAAATGAAAAGGAAAAAAAAAAACAACAACAACAAAAGAAGCCACTGTTTTAAGCAGCAGAAGTGTACTGAAGGTGAGTTATACTTTATTTTATTTCATTAAAATATATTTTAAAAACATACTGTGTAAAAGAATTAGGATGCTCAATAATTTATTATTTACATTAACAAATTCTGTTTGACTGTTATTCTATAGATAGAAATGAAAAGTCTGCAGAAGGGAGTTGTATCAGCTTCTTCGGGACCAAGCAAGCCTCTTTTCCAAAAAACCCATCCAAAACACATTCCTTCCCATTTCAATCCCTTCGAATTCAGATTTGCAAACAGATCACAAAAAGCTCAATGAGAGGTCATGTTGGCAAGTGTTAAGCACTCATAGCGAGAGCAAGAACTTCAGAGTGCAAGAGAGACTCTGAGGAGACTTTAACATCACACTAGTCATGAGGCTGCATAGTCCAATCCCACTCTTGCTCCCACTGTCCTCCTATCTCTGCTGAAATCCATGGCATTACACTACCCCTCCAGTCAGATCTTGGAAAGCTAGACAGACTCCTTGAGACTGGTTGGCAGTGGAGAGTGTTTTTCCTACCACCCTAGACACACTACAGCTTATCAGTCTTTTTCAGTCCAAATATAACATAAATCTTCCTTCCCAACCCCTGGGAAGAAATATGCATAGGGAATTATCTCTCTGATGTAAACAACTGTAAGCACCATTCACATATGCTGGTCCACATTAAAAAAAAAAAAAAAATATATCAAAGTGCCTGCCATAGCCTTGACCCTTCTTAGCAGAGCAGCTCAGCTCTCCCATCAGCTTTCCAGACTTCTGAAATCATATGGGTACCCAAACATCATCCACAGTCCATTGCAATGCCAGCTGCTGCCTGCTTTACTATTCCAGGAAAGAGCAGTCGCCCTTTCAGTGATTATATAAAAGCCCATGATTAAAAGGAGTAAAGCCATCAGCTCATGTGTTCTGTTTCCTGGAGGCACTCAATGGTATTTCTGACATCTCGTGTAAGGCACCAATCATCCAGTAGCTGAGCAAGAAGCGACCCACAAGACCTCCATTAAGCAACCACAGAGGGAACTGACAAAATTCAGCTGCTTTGCTTGTCTTCTTGCTTACACAGCATAAAAAGCGTGGTCACGCCATCTGGGGAAGTTTCTGTTGGTATCCCAAAAGAGGAAGCCTCAACTTGCACTGCAAGCCGAGGAGCACGGATGACAACATACTACAGCACAAGTTTCTGATGGCTGCATCACAGTGGCAGTTCCCACAGACACGGCAGAGATTTCCTTGAGCCCCAAGAGGCCTCTGCTGCCTTGCTTTCACAGAAAACAAGTCTGTTGTCAACGGCAAAGCAGTTACCTCCTTACAAGATGTCTCCATAACACACAACGGAGGACCACACTACAAAATCAGCTTTGTGGCGTACTTGCTGCAGCTTCTCTTCTGTTGGTCTTGTCTGCACAGCCTTATTCACAGAGATGCAATGCCAGAGATAGCAGAGCCTGTAGATGAAGAGGTTGGCTGGATGCTGGCTGACTGCATCCCTGAGCAGCCTCAGTCCAGAATGTCAGTCTCAAATGGAACCAGGTGGTAGTACGTCAAATTGGTGACATATGCTGTTGGATCATCACTGTCTTCTAGCTCTGAGGTAAAGTCACTAACACTTTCGAACCTAAGGAGAAATGAAAGAAAAACAAATACCAAAAGGCATTAAATGATTAGTGTTCATTCAGAAAATCAGAGTCAAAGGAATTGGAAGAACAGTACTAAGGGAGAGGGAGACATACTTGGAGCTGATTTAATCCACACCTCCTCTTCCTCCTTCTTATACTCATGTGTATATGAGTAAACCATAGGCCAGTGAGAACCATGGTACATGCAAGCAAATAAATCTTGTGACCCCTGACTTTCAAAGCTACTAGTGAGGAAGGAAGGAAGCAGCAAGTGAGCCTTGGAAAAGTGAATCATGCAGCTGAAGTCCACATCCTTCTATTTTTTTCCCCCAGCATGTAGCAACAACATGAAATGTCTCAGTTCTCACGCAAAAGTGAAAAGGGAACTGCCTTTGTTTCCCATCTGAATTTGGACTCTCACCCTTTTACTTCACATGTACCTTCTTTTGTTTTTTGTAAGAGGCCAAATGTCTAACACAAGTAGGAAGCTATGACTACAGTGTCCTTTTTCTAGAGCCTTGCTGTCCTCCCTATGGCACAAAATTTTAATTTTGGCAAGCAAAGAAATCCTAAATGTAAAGAGGTTTCAAATTTAGTTCTACTTGTTTTGGTATTTTCCCTCCCACTTCCCAAATCCTGTGTTATAACCTGAACTTCTGCAAGGATTACCCACTGTCTCACACCTACTCTCAACCAGAAGGCATCAGCGCTTGCTAAAACCTACACCTTCCTCAATTATACACATTTCCATTCCAATGAGGCTTGAATTTCTGCAATAACAGACATTATCTTCTTCCTCGATAGCCTAGCAGTTAAAGGTAGTCACTCCAGACCAAGGATTAAATTTCATCTCAGTTTTAGAAAGGGATTTGAAGAACTGTCAAGTTTCTTTTTCTCACACTCTCTTTAATATTTTGAAAGAACTTTCATTTACTCTGATAGAGTGAGAAATAAAATAAAATAGAAACTGAAAAATTTGGAAAAAGATGGAAAAAGAAATCCTAACCTAGCTCTGACTATAGCATGTGTTTTTAACACCTTATTAGGCTGTTCTACTTCAGCTCTCTGAATGGCAGATAAACAGATGAGCTTTAAAAGAATTAATATTTAAAACTGCATCTCACTAGCATATGAACTAGTTAAGACTCTTACCTAAGAGTTGCTTAGGTAAGTGAAGCAACTGCAGACATCCTTCTAAACTCACCCTAGAGAGTGGCCTAAGAGTCAGGTATTTCAGAGGACCTGAAGAAGAGTGGTAGGATAAATAAAGAGATAAATCTCCCACTCCCATCTCTTCCCGAAACTATTTAGAAGCATCACTGGTTACTGGATAGCCTGGTCTACACATCCTGGGATGTATGACTGTAGTTCTGTCTTTTCTGTACTCTTGCCTGATCCTTCTCATCTCTTTTTTTAACTATGAGAACCACAACATTTTTTTGAGCAGAAATTTGTAGATTTTCTCCTGCAGTGCTGTTGCTATGCTCTTCGCTTTAAATGAAACAGAAATGAGACTGAACTTTGAATGTTTATTACCCTCATTCCTCCACTCCCTTCAGGCTATTTGCTTCCCTGCATGTGTGGGAACATGTGCAGAGGGGAGTTGACTTGGTATCTTGCAAATACTTCACAGATCACGTTGTGCTATCTTATGCACTGCTAGTGATCCAGAAACAACAGATTATGAAATACCAGTGGGGCAGACAGAATGAAGAAAGCATAAGAGGAGTCAAGAAGGTTACTCAGATTCTGCTCTTTTTCTCTTGTCAATAATATAAAACAAGATTATTACAACTGAAAGGTCCCACAGATTTTGTGGTTCTTCAGGATCACTGATAGGTTACTACAACCAGAATGTGAGGTACAAAGCAGTGGCGTTCAGATGCTGTGGTTAAGCAGAAAGCTTTCCTTGCCACCAAAAAGGAAGTGTGTGCACAGAAGTCTGCAAAGCAGCACTCTAGAGTGCTCATACAAAACCAAAACCAATGAGCCAGGACTGTTTACTACAGTTAGCAGTGTACAGGGCACCCAGCAGTCAAAATACTTTTGTGCTGTTACCAGCAAGTCTGTTCTCAAAATAAACCCTGCAAGCTACTATGGACCTGCAGACTCCTAAATGCCCAAACTGCTGCTCTTGCTACTTTTTCCACAAAGTACCTTGACACACATACTGTCTTTTGCAAGAGCCTACTTCTTGTGCTGCTAAGACAGACTTCTTTACTATTTTGACCTTTGTTAATGCAGTAGAGAAAGAACGCCTGGAAAGCTGCCTGCCATGGGCAGGGACATGTTCCAGTAGACAAGGTTATGCAGAGCCTCATCCAGTCTGGTGCTGAATTCCCTCCTCTACCTGTATGGGGAGTCCACAAGCTGGGCAATCTGTTCCAGTGCCTCACTACCCTTATAGTAAAGAATTTTTTCCTAATATCTAATCTAAACCTACCCCCCTTCAGCTTAAGGCCATTTCCCTTTGTCCTATTACTATAGAAAATTTCTGCTTTAAAAAAAAAAGTTCAATTTTCTACACAATAGCTGTGCTACACTGGTGCCATTATCTTCTGGCTATTACCTCTTGGCTAACACAAAGTCAGGCTGTTACTCTACATTTACTGCTTCCACTGCAGTTTCTGGGAAACCATGCCCACAACACAGCTTTTATCATACTAGTATTTTCTGGCCTTAATTGTCTCTACTTCAATGAGATGACAGTAGATGATGGCAGTTTCTGACCTCAGGCTAGTAAGTTTTGCTTGGGCTGCAGCATATTTTTCAAATCAAAACCAGTTTATAAGCATTTTTTTAAAAGAAATTTTTTAAATAATCAAAATAAGAAAGGAAAAGGCTTTCTTTGGTCATTTGCTCTTATTATTTGTCACTCTCAGTTTTAAAGAGTGATCCACTGAGACGCATATCAACTTTAATTTCCAGACAATGGCCTTACAAAATTACCTCTAGTGTGCCATTTCAGCCTCATTAATACAAGCTTATAAGCTTAAGTGCTGTTAGCAAGGTCAAGGTTCAAAACACTAAGTGATAAGTTAATAAAAAGACTTGAAGAAGTGACACTGGAGCCAGAGATACACTCCAGCTTCTGATAAAATCTTGTCAAGCTCTAAACCTTGCTACAGACTGTCATTTACCACATCTAAAATGTGGCAAGACAGATCACTGCTTTGAAAGACAAAGGATCCATAAGGCTTTTAGTGTTCTGTTTCCATCATTTTGACTGGTCTAATGAAAAAGCAGGTAATGTTTCTCATCAAAAATATTTAAGTGCTTCACTACCTGAAGTTCTTTTAAAATATAAATCACCTGCTATGACAGAAATCTGTGCAAATTTCCATCAATACCCATTAAGTCACTGACTTAAGACTGCCATGAATCACAGAATTGTTAGGGTTGGAAGGTAACTCTGGAGATCATCTAGGTCAACTCCCTACCAAGGTGGGGTCAACCAAGAGCAGGTGACACAGGAATGAGTCCAGGTAGGTTTGGAATGTCTCCAGTCTCAAACATCCTTAGAAATGGCATATCCTACTACTCTTTGTAGTAGGATATGCCGTTTCTAAGGATGTTTGAGTTTCCACATTTGGGCTCAAAGCAGCTCTCATCACAGTCATGAGAGAAAGAAAAAACTCTATTCTCACCTGGCAGGATCCCTATGACAACCACAGTTCTTTTTTCATACGGAGGATTGAGCTCCTTGGCATCAATCATTCTACCATTTTATCCCTTTTAACAAGAAATTGCTGTGAAATGTTAACAATCAGGCCCAGTAATCTTTAGCCCATCAGAATGACAGCTGTACCGATCTTGCTCTGAGACAGACAATAACATTTTGCTAGGGTGGTGGGAAAGCTACAGTTTACCCGAAGGTGATGGCATTGCTCATGCTCAAACCCCACTTACAAATGTTCTGCTGAATCTACATCCAGGTGCTTCTCTTTTCCATTTGGTATACTGTGGTCAATGACTATTGTTTCAGTGTTGGCTAAACAAAATCCATTTGATCGCATGATTTCTGTTGGGAGAAGAAAGAAAGCATAATGAAAAAAAAAAAAAAGCTGGAAAATAACTGCATATCATATTTAATTGACATGGCTATGAACTGAGATGTGTGCATGACACTGAAAATTGCACATGAAAGCAGGAATGAAGAGTTGGTTTCATAGCTTCTTACCTCTGCAAACTGCCAGTGCTCAAGCAATTTTATTCACCTAATCAATTCATGACACAGAGCATCTGAAGCAACTAGCACTACCAAAATACAATTGTATTTTTCCTAGTCAGTCCCAGGCTTAAGCCACTTAAGGAAAAATAAAAAGACAGAAAAAGGGAAATAAAAAGTGGCCTTCCAAGTTAATTCACCCACCAATTTCAAGTCACGTAAAGCAATATCATGTTTTACACTGCCTTTAGCCCTGCTTATTTTTCTCACTGTTTAAGAAGCCTCCAATACAGAATATCTGAAATTTACACCTGATTCCACCAACTTACTACCATGGGGAGAATTGATAATTAGAATAGTATTTGATGTGAATGAGAAGTTAATCCACATCTGCGCTGTATGGAAAGTCAAACTAGGCAAGTCACAAGGATGTCTTTTGGCCACACAATCTCAGATTAAGCTAGAAATGTCACAAAACAAATATACATCTTTTAAAAAATCAGCACTGACTTAAATAGGATGACTCCTGATCTGCCTCAAGGTACAGTGGCCCTGTGAATGAACCTTTCATTCTGAGCACAACAAAAGGAAAATAGCCTGTGGCGGAAAATATGGTGGGCAGAAAACACACAAACAAATTTCAGTTATACATACAGTTCAAGTAGTGAACAGGAGATGAGATAGGAGAAAGAAGGCAGTTTTTAAACATTTATATGGTCCTAAGGTAAAGTCAGAACTGACTTCCATATTTTTCTTGAGAATCATCTTTGACATTCAGTCCATATTTTACTGCAACTCACTTCAGCAGAATATGCTTGAGGGTTGTAAAAACAGTGAGTCCCAGCAGAATCACACTTCACATTACTTATCTTGAGCAAACATTGAACTGCAGAATAAGATTTATACCATAGATTCAAATTCATCTTTCATCTAAGAGGGCAGCCCCTTCTCTCTTTCCCATCACCTACCACTGTGATCAGGACCATGTGGGGGACAATTTGTGTTTTTCAGAGAATACATTTTTGCCTGCTTTTCTAAGACTGCAAGCCACGTAGAAAGCTGCTGCGCTATGATTAACACAAATGCCAGTGTTTTCCTGGTGTCCTTGACATGACCTAAGAGTTACAGCACTTCACAGCTTTTCACATTATCATTTACTGCCATCTACTGACAATGCTGCCAGACACTGAACCATTTCCAGTGTGCAACTTACAGACGAGGGAAATACCAGTTAACATCAAACTTCCACCAACATTTTTACATTATTTGCAGCAATCACTCCAAAACTAATAAACACAAGATGCTTTTTGGATAGCTGCATAGGTAGGAAAATTTTATTCTAATTAATTAGGTATGACTCATCTCTACGAAAACTAATTAAGAATTGAAACAAAACCTGTTATTATTCGGCTAACACAGTTTCCACAGCTCCTCTACATACAGGTTGGCAGGAGGGCTCCCTTTGCTGTTAGCCTCTGCCCATCAGACAGGCCCCCTTGCTCTGAATTTAGCTTCATCTTGACTGTCGTCTCTGTGTTGTACCCACCATGTGCCATATTCAGTCAAGCACACACAGAGTACATATGCCCTGGGGGGGTGCATGCCTTTCCAAAAAGTATATGAAACCCTTCCAAACAGCAAAAAGCTCAAACTAGAGAAATGCTTCAGCCTCTAACCTATGAAATTCCAAATACATTTATTCTTGATATTTGCTATTTGCAACAAGAGCAAGACATTATTGACAGCAGCCACCCTCGAAACACTTTTATAGCATTTAGTTTGGCATTCCCTCACTTCACATAATCGGTAGGATCTAGGACCCACTTTGCAGCTCTGGTCTCACAGAGTAGCAACATACCTCAGACAAAACCTGTTAATATGCTCTCAAGGGTCAGTGCTGAGAACATGACCTGGCGTTCAGGAGCAAAGCCAGTAACCATGTCAGCCTTTGGAAGAACATACGCATGAGGAATTTTATGTCAGGTTTCCACATCAACTCAAGACATCATCCAAACCTCTCTAGACACAAGTGTCAAGCAAGATAAGCATGTTGGCTCTTGTTTCTTGCTCCCAGGAAGCCAGACCTGCATCACCCCACTTTGCAGTGTGTCCCTGGGGGCTGCTCTTTACAATCCCTGAGCTGTCCCACAGCCTGGGCTTGGGTGGCTCTGCGAGAAAGCACGAGACTAAACTGGCTGGCAAGACCACGCTTCTCACTGAGTCTCTGTATTACACACTACGCTTCTAAAGAGTTATTGGTGGGGTTTTAAACCATCTTCCATTTAATAAAAAAAAAAATATTTATTTAACAGGGACTAGTTCACTTAGAACCAGAGCTAAGGATCAATTACAAATAGTTTACCCTGCGTATAAGAACAACCTTTAAGATACAGTGTTTACATCTTTAGCATGTTGACATGCTGACTGGCCATTAACAGATATGTCATTACTACCAAAGAAAACTGATACCAGTTTCTTGCTAAACAGTTTATGCATTTTGAAATACTACACTATGTAGTATTTCACTTCAATTAACTCTCTGAATAAGCTCTTCTTGTGACACAGCAGTTGACATTAGGCTCAAACAAAATGTTTCAGTATGGAAATACAAAACCAAGCACACTAGAAGTTCACAAACCTTTTAACAATGGTCAGTAGCAGATGAAGAGGGGAAAAGTTAAAAGAATAGGCAAGGATAGAATAATACTGCTCTCCACTATCCCCACTAGCAATCTTTGGTTTGGGAACTTTCTATGTCTCCACCTGTGACAGGTTTCAATGTACTTTTCCTCCACTTGCTTGTCTAATTCCTTTTTTGAAGTCACTTATGCTTTCAGTTCCTCCATATCCCATGACAATGAGTTGCACTCCTCAACTATGTTCTGTACAGAAACAAAACAATATTATAACCTTTCTTTTGTTTGCTTAAACCCTGTTGTCTGTCAAACGATATTGGATAACCTATACCTCTTGTTTCAAGAGAAGTGCAGGGTACTGACTGCCTCCTTTTCAGGGCTTTATAGATTTCCATCACACCCCCGCTCTCGCCTCTTCTCATAAGTGAAGTGTTTTTCTTTATTTAACCTCTTCCTTAGAGAAGCTGTTCAACCGCTTGAGTCCTTGTCCTTTATTTGTGTAATTTTAAATTCTATTATATCCTTTCTGAGATGGAGAGACCAAAATTGTGCACAGTGTATTCAAGATGGGGTTGTGCTCCTCTCCTCTGTTTTCACCTCCTTTCTTAACAATATCTAATATTCTCACTGCTGGCTTTGTTCACCGCTTGGCACTAAGCTTACATTTTCATAGAACTGTATCAATAGCCTCAAAATCTTAAGTGGTAAAAAAAAATATGCAGCAAGGACTGCATTTTCCTCACATCCACTTCTTTGCATTCATCACCCTCCATTTCACCTGCCACTCTATTGCCTGAATACATGTTGCATAGTATCTCGAGGCTAATTACATGTTCTGAGAACTATCTTTTGAATTGCTGATAGAAAAAGAATAAGGGAACAGCAAATAAAGTAATTTTCATTCTGTAACTCTTGTGTCAACTGCAGGAAGCTAATAACTCTTACCTGATATTTTAACTGGACTTTGAAAATTTGGCTGAATTTTATGGACATTGTCATTTTTCAGAACTTGGTCCAAAGGAGATCTCTCAAAGAACGTGAGGACAACTTCAGATCTTGAATACTTAAAAAGAGAGAGAAAAAAACAGACATCATTTTTTACCAGTGGTTTGCTTTGTCCCCCTTCCCCCTCTCCGCCCCTTTCTAGTATGACAGAAAGACTCATTACAAGCAACAGCTTGGAGGCATCGTACACAGTTCTGGCCCTCAGCATTTCTCCAAGATACTCAATAAATTGCTGCTTCTTTCAGAGTTTGGCAAAGCCCACCACTTTCTAATCTGCATGAGAGTGCATGTCACCATAAGGAGTCGTTAAGCTGGGCTAAATTGGAACTTGGCTCACTCACCTTCCAGGGCATGTTTATAATAGTCTTCAGAAGCTTTTCCACTTCATTAAGTCTGGCTTCTATATCTTGGGCTTCTTTTATTGTGATGAGCCCTAGAAACAAGGTAAACAGATCATAAGCATACACAAAAGCACACTTACACACATTTCAGTAGCCAGAAGCAGCCACTCAAGATGTGAACAACCTCAAATATGCCTCCCAGAAATGTCTTTTAAACCAACTGATGATAAAGAGTGCACCCCAAACCGAAGTGCGTGCAGTTACAAGCAGAGTTGCAGGCCTGACACAAACTCAGCTGTTTGTGATCATATTTAGGAACTGCAAGACAAGCAGAAGTAGAACCACCTACTCCCTCACCCACAGTTTTGCTACACAGCATTCCCAGCAGTGATAATCAAACAGCCTGTTTTCTGCTTCCAAGAACCATTATTCATCTTTTTTTTCCCCTGTCAATAAAAAGTAAAAGAAAACCCAAGAAAACAAAAAAATACAACCCACAGATAAGAAGACAAAAATAAACACAAGCTAAACAAAAGACTTTGAGGACAGTTTTGTATTTCTCTGACTGTAAGCCCCAGTGAGCGCCTCAAGGAAAATTTCTCAGTATCATGTTCTTCAAGTGCAAGACCACTGTTCGGATTTCTTTTTTTTTTCATATAATCACTGAATTACCGCAGTGCTGCTGAGGGAATTAAAATGGGAATTTTACTGTCCAGTGTCCAGAAGGACGGACTACAAAGCAATTTTGAATTGCTCAGTATGGTGATCTTCAACTGTAAAAGTATATTTTGTATGTATAACCTGCAGGACATCTGTAACTTCCCCCTCCTCTAGCAGGCTGAGAGAAACCTAGCACAGGTTTTATGCATGTACAGGGAATACGAGGAGAAATAAACTCCAAAATCTCACATTCCTCTAACGGCCCTTTTATTTCTGATATTTGCACCTACTTTTTCAAATTCAACCATCATTTAGCCCTACATTTGTGCATCTTTTCCAAGGAGCAGGATACACACGTGAAAATTAAATACCTGAGACAAATTATTAAATTTAACAAGCCACACCAAACAAACAACAACAAACCAAACCAACTAACCAACCAAACAAAAACAAAAACAAAACAAAAAAACCCCAACAACAAAAAGCTGGAGCAGGAAAAGACACAAAAAATCAAAACCATCAAAATTGCAAATCTGCAAAGCAGTCTTTAAGAAAGCACTTCAATATACTAAAATTGTGCTAAATTAAGTGCATCTCCATCTCCCTATTCTAAGGACAAATGTACATGAAGAACCATAAATATGCACAGCGTGGGAACATCCACAGTTTCAGTCTGCATCAGTCCCTGTTGTTTGCCACCAAAGAGATATGATCCCGTACAAACTTTCCAGACAAAAGCATGACTTTGAAGCTGTCAGCTCTCCTCCAGTTACAGCTCTAAATAAAACAGAGATTGTTTCCAAAGCAACCGGGTTTACTTGATGGATGCCCCACAAAAGTAGCCTGTTTGTATAAGACCTTCTCTTGCTCAACGAGTCCTTCATTTTGCCTGTTTTTTTCAGCATCACTATCACTTCATCCCAGTACAACTCCCTGCCTCTTCTAACAGCAGAGCAACGTATACCTGCAGGCATATAAGGAAGTCAGTGTGTGTTTTGCTTTGAATGGTTACACTATGGTCGAGTAGCTTTGCATGGAAATTCTCTGAAAGGCTGCAAATGAGAAAAAACTCATCTGCATGGCTCAACAGGCTGCCTTTTAGCTGGGTTGTGCTTCACATTACAGACCTGAATTGCAGACCAGCACCTTTCATCTTCCTAACTACTGGGTGTGACCAGGCCTGGGTGGATCTGCTTCGCCCCTCCGTAAATATGTTCCCATCCCACATCTGAATGACATTCAAACCTTTCAATACAAGTGGTTTTATCCTCCCTAAAAAAAGACTCAGACACTCACCTATGATGTCAGAAACATGCTGCTGCCCTGCTGTAGCCCACATTACAGAAAACAGGGCCAGCCACCCTGATGCCAGATACTGTGGGGTGCCTCCACTTCCCCTGCTGGTCATGATCCACACTGCATGAATAACTGATACAGTCAGAGCAGAGACTACCTGACTGTGGCTCCCCCACCTTGTGGGTGAACATCTCATCGTCGACCCACCTGGGTTCCGGCATTCAACTGCTCTCTCTCAAATCTGCCTTCGATCTTGGACCCTTTCCCAGATAAACATTTACTGTTGAAACTGGTATTTTATCAAGAAGAGGGATACTTTCAAACAAATGAAGATACTTGGATCAGGAGGGGGAGAAAAAGAAAAGAAAAAAAACACCACCAAACAAAATAAAACCTTGCCAACAACCCTGAGCATTCATCCTGAGAGGAAAACCAGCCAAGCGGTTAGGATTTTCTCTCATTAGTAATCAGGGAAAGCATCTGCAGCTCCACACGGCCTTTTTATGCTTCACCAAGAAGTCAGACAAGGCTGTCAGCCTGTTGCACTGTCACAGATCACCCCGTGGGAGGTTTCACAGCTTCCTGCATTCACCAGGAATTTCCAGCCCTGGTATATTTCCTCCTTCCAGCTCTTGGAATGACACCAGCCATGCAAACCCACACTGCAACTTGGAAACTGGCACAGACAGCTTGTTACATCTGACACAATAAAAACCATTTCTTACTGAAGCTTTTAGTAATATCAAAACCAAAAAGCAGACAGCGTAGGAAGGAGAGTAAGTGATACATCTGCCTGGACAGCTTCCTATATATGTGCCTAATGATTGCAGACGCACAGCTTTGGGGTATAAAGCTGCTGACCTTAAATGAATTCCCCACACAGGGAATTCAGTTTGGCCAGGCTAAAGCCTTCCTTTTCATACATCTACAACCCAAACACACAGAAACCACTTGCCTGGCTATATATACATATATTGAAACCCATAATTTCTTCTGCAATTGCCACAAAGTTTGTAAGGCTGTCATTTATCTTAATTCCGCAAGTCTCTGTTTTTAAGAGTTAACAGATGCTTTTGTGGTTTTCTCTTAGTCATAGCCAGTGATCTCACAGCCCCAGGGACTGCTCCCAACCCCACAGCCATGCAAACCAGAGCGAGGCACTGGCTGCCCAAGCAGCCAGGAGGAGTGGAGGTCCCAGTCCCTCCTTTTAGTCCCACTCAGCACTCACTAACTGGCTGCTGTCATCAACCACGGCACATACGTGCATGAGGAACACCGTGGTTTTGCAAGGTAAAATCTCTGGTGTCAACACTGGTTTAAGGTGCTCTCACCCTCCCCTGCACCTCACTTCCTCTCCCACACCACAACACAGGGCTGCCTCTGCTTTGCCAGCACAATTAGGTGAGCAGCAGGGAATACCTCAAACCACTCTTGTCAAAGGCTTCACCTCAGGAAACCCCAGACTTCACAGAAGAAACAAGAGACTGCAGGCTAGGATGCCCCATTCAAGCTCCTTTCTTACACAGACACTATACTAAGTTTGAACAGGAATCAGGATTTGTGCAAAGAAGGGTCACAGAACCGCACCCAAGTTTCTTCACTTTGGGGGGGCTTCTCTCCTGCCTGCCTTCTTTCTCCTGTTTGGAAGATTTGATGAGGCAGAAAGAGAAGAGAAATAAAAAAAGCCAGAGACTGATGTAGGATCTCCAGACCCTGGAAATGCCTGAACAGTCAGACACACACACACATGCCAGCTGACTCTGCAGACAGAGCCCAGCACCCCCATCATTCATTAACCCTGACACAAATGCACCACAAGCTGGATGCATCTGGAGTGCGTGGGACTCCCTGGCCACATATGAAGCATCCGTACAGCAGCTACAACACCCCCCCCCAGGCTGTTGTCTCTGTCCACAGACCATAAATATGTGCCTGGCCTATATTTCCATCTGGGGCTTTTACAACCCAAGAGCCCTTATTCCATTTGCTATAAAATAAAAATAAGATACCGGTAAAGCAACCAGTATCCTGGAACCAGTTGCGCTTTCTCCGCTTGTTCAGTCATGCAACAGAACTGAGCTCAGAGCTGGGAAATTTGCTAGTGAGGTCATGGTGAAAGGCTGTTCTCATGCCTTTTTCTCTGCCCTGGCCCTTGTCTGACTGATAATGGAAAACATGCACAAACTCCTCCCAGGAAAACTTTGCTCTTTGTCTGTGCTTGGACAATTAGCTGTTATTTCAAGTGATTTAAATGCTATAAACACTTATGTTTATAGAGCTTGAGGTAAACTGGGGTCCCCCTGCCTCCTATTTTTACCACAAATCCTATTGTCAAATACCACAAACTTCTAGGATTCTTTCACCCTGCACGGTGGATGCCAGGAGGGATGACACAGGCATACAACCTAACCCAGGGTGGCACTCACCCGCTGTGTGCACGGTCCCCATAGTCAGTGACCTCACTCAATCCCTCTGACATCTTCTCTACTGCTTTCCAGATCAAGAGCCCCAGGCAGAGTCCTCAAGACTCCGTGAAAAGGATCTGTTTGCAGTTTCAGACGAAGCGTAGGTGGCAACTTTACGCAGAGCAACACGTGTCTGGAAAAGCACGGTGCCAACAGCACCAGAGGCCTGCAGCATCCTTCCTGCTCTGGGACCCTGGTGCTGGAGCAGCTGCAGGAGGCTGGGGGGGCAGGCCAGCAGCTGCGTACCTGGTATGCTGGCCCACGGTGCGGGAGAGGGGCCCAGAGCTGTAAACAGGCAGGAAACAACTCAGCAGCAGAGAAGAAACTGAGAGCCAACCTCTGACGTAAACACACAAGCCTTGGTAGTGCTGTCCTATTACTGCCATGTGAGCCACCAAATCTGGAGTTAATGACATTCTGAAAACCATAGATAATGCACCCCATACTTCTACCACAGGAAGCGGGACAGGAAATGCAGCACGTGCTTCATGGCTCATAATGAAATCACAGAGCAGTCCTGATGATCAGTGTCCACAATGAGCACGTTGTCTCAAATATCCTACAGCGCCTTCCGAGGAAGAGTAAGGTCATGCTTAAGTCCCTTATGTCTCCTATGTCATCTTTCAGTGATGATACACAAAAGTTTGTTTTTTCTGGAGATGTGTTGCTACGTACAGGTCTCTATGTATGCATGATCTCAAACTGTGGGCAAACCCTGTTTCTCCAATTTGAAGGACTACAATTCATGTCTGTGGCCAGGACAGGAACAAAGAATGTCCAAGAGATACCCTGCTTTCTCAAAATTGATTCGATATGTATGGGAGGCTGAGCAAGAGCAGAAGCCAAGGTGTATTTTCTCATGTGTGCAAGGTGGAATGCTGATACTCCTAAATGCTCTATATTTTAGTAAGTACATGAAGGCAAGTACTACACTGAGCCCCTCTCATCTAATCCTCTTTCCATCTCCCATAGGAAGACTCCAGACTAGGTATCAAAGGGAAAAAAGAAGTAACAAATAAATCTGGAGAGAGATCTTACTGTGTGTTCTGCTAATCTACCCTGCAAAAAAGATTTAAGGCCTATAGATTTAGACCTTGAGTCTATCCTCTCTTTGCATAAACCTGCAAGCAGCAGTTAGGAACTTCAAATCTTTAGGGAACACATATAAGTTGTCTTGCACAGGAGATTGCTACTCTGCTCTTTCTCCTGACCAGACTATTGCTTCAACAGGAGATATGCCCCTTTTCCCCAGATACAGTATTCATTAACATTGCAGTGTTCAGTATTTTTTATTCTTTTCCCTCATTCCTTCTTTCCCTCAGATATGTAGTAACCCGTGTGTACCCACACAATCCAGGATGGAGCAATAGGATTAAAGTTCCAGACACAAGAGGAGATATACAAAATCACCAAATAATATTCAATAATGTTCAGTAAAAGAGTCTGATTTGATTCATCCAAAGAAGGGCCGAGTCCAAAGTCAGATCAGGCTGCTAGGGACCACATTGACTTCTGAACAGACCCACAGACAGACATTCCACACAAACTGAAGCTACTCAGCTGACACATGGATCAGGGCTGAAAGGTGGCAACTCAGCCCAATGTTTTCTGCTACTGTGCTCCTTTGTACTGCTTCTTATTTCCTTCTTCTGCTAAACTGGGATCTTCTCAATACCACTTCAGCTGTCACTTTTCCCAGCTTCATGGCCATGATACATCGCTCTTCTTAGCAGCTGCCCGAGTAGCATCCCTCCTCCCTGAAAACACATGTTCCCTCAACCTTGCCACCTGGGAACTATGGCATTAGCCACCTCAGTCTGGATTCTGAAAAGGTCAAAACTTCCACTAACAGCTGACTCCTCTCTGGTGAAGGAGGAAAGGATAAAAGGTTGTTAGAAGGGCAAAAGAATACTCAGGGGTATGTAAAGGCAGGAAATTAAAAAAAAAAAAAAAGGCAGCATATGGGAAAGCTTGTTTCACACTATTCTTCAGTAACTCTGCAGAAATAACACCACAGGAATCCCTGACGTCCAAAGATTTGATAAGACCCAGAGAAGGGCAGATAATTACAGGCAATCAGGGATAACAGATCTTCAATTACTAGAGACCAGGACTGTCAATTTTCTGTTCTCTGCCTGTTATTTATGCTGCCTTCTGCAGCATCTGGTTCTCATCACTGGGGGCAGGAGCTAGTTACAGCACTGGTCTGACCTAAGTCTGGCAGCTCTAGCAACTCCTCTTTGATGCCTCTTGAAATCGCTACAGTCTTTACAAAGGGTTTGCTATTTATGCAATATTACTGACAAGATCCATCTTCGTGGCATTACTGAGGGAGCAGCTAAAAGGAAACGGTGGAGTTGAGAAGAGGGGTGTATGGAGATGGACTTTTGACATTTATCACATGTTGTGCTGCCCTTCTTAAACCTGATGTTGAGGAACAAAATTTTTTAAAGAGGTATCAATGCACAAAGTGCATGTAAGTCACTCCATACTTTTAGAAGTTCCAGTAGGTAGCAACAAGCATATTGAAGATAAGGAGATAAATCTGTTTGATGCAGAAAGAGAGAGAGAGGTTTCAAAACACCGCCCACACCTAGCTCTAACACAGGCCATTTCTTCTTTTGCAGTTCATACGAAGCAGATGTAGAATAGGGAGGAGTCCTATCCAAATAACTGTCTGACTGAAATCCCCCAGAACAGAAGTTGTCACCATGACCGCCTGAGGACCCTGGCACACTTGAATACTTGTATAAAGCAAGGAGGCAAATTAAATGCTGAGAAATCCAGGCTCTGAAGATGATGGGTTTTCTGCACATTGTATTATTACTTATGGGATGTCCCAGGATCTCTGGAGGGGAGATGGCACCTCTTGGTGGCAGAACTCAGCTGACAGGCTTTTCCCACAGAGCTCCCTGTCTTGGTGCCTGATGAGCCACAAAAAAGAAGATGTAAAGGAAGAATGAGATAAAATGAATAAAGCAGTCAAAGCCTGATGAACAATGCAAGCTCCTACAACAATTTTTACTGCTGATTTATTATCAGGTGAGAACTGTCATGAAAAACACAACTCATTTCCATTCCTTTCCACCAAAATCTTCCCCCACACATTGCCTTGGTTCACCACAAAAAAGCAACTTTTGTCTAGCTTTATAACAACACAGCCAGCTTCATTTATCTCCATCATTACCAATGAACCATGAAATTCAGCTAATAAAAAAACAAACCCAGAAGCCACGAACTCAATTTTGGTTACACATTTCTGCTAGAGCCTGATAAACCAAGAGCTGCATCCTTTGTCTGCCAGACAGAAGCTCTGAACAAGCTCCACTAATGAACTGTTGACAATGTCAACAATGAAAAGAGCACAATAGATGCAGTGTATTTATCTATTGTCACAGCACAGGAACAGCTGCTGTCTGTGGAAACCACTATGCTCCTTCTGTAGAACTCCCTCTTCTCATAAATCACACTCCCAGATGGTCTTGTAAACAACAACAACAACAACAACAACACTATAATGCAGCATATAGAAAACTAAGTTTTCTTAGGAGCTGCCTTCTGCTTTGCGCACATCCAGCAGCAGCCCTGCAGGAGCACACCATGTGCTTCCTGGTGCACAGCCACTTGGACAGGACACAGAAAACAGCTGATCATCTGCTTCCCACAGGAGGCAGCCATACCAGAGGCAGGCACAAGGCTCAGAGCTCAGCACGAGTCATCTGTGAGGAACTGCTCCGGGTCTACTGCAGGTTAAGTGACAACCTCTATGCTATGAGGCAAATTAAAGGTGCAAAATTTCTGTAGGAAATCTCTACCACTACCAGAAAGCTTCAATGGATGGACAGAAGTTCAGCACCAGCAAGGCAGAAGGCAACAGAAAAGTTCTGGAGAGCCACGGATAACTATGGATGGCAGCACGCCAGTGAGGAGGCAAAGAAAAGGAACAGAAAGCAGCTCAGGGAAAGCAACTTGGAGGAGCAGAGAGGAAATAACAGAAAGGAGAGCAAGGGGGAAAAAAGGCCACAACAGAGGAGAATGAGTCAGAAGAGGCATGGAAAGGAAGAAAATGAGCACTTTGGGAAGAGAGGCCCATCTAGTATTAAAATAAACCTGCCCGAGAATTTTTGATTTGGCAGCTCTGAGTATCAGAGCAAGACCAGGCGCAATACAAACAGTGACCCTGAAAGAGCATCTGAGCCTCTGTTCTGATGACAAGGGCAACAAACAAGTAGAGAGGAGGATTGTAACAAACCACTCTGCAACTTTATGGGCAAAAAAATTCCAAACTTTGACAGGCTGGTGAGGTGCTCTTTTGCCTTCTGGTTCCGCATTTAAGAGGTTGATTCTGGCTCACACTGAAGTCAAGGCGAGAGTGGTGCCCACCTGCACTGAATCTCCATCATTTTAGATGAGAACCCCTCATAAGAAATATTTAAAGAAAATAGGAGGGGGGGGGGAAAGGAGTACTTTTCCAGGTTTATACCTCACTTTTTGTTTTTATTGGGTCTGTTGTAACTATTTCTAAATCATCAATTTTAAGTCAGCTTCTAAGTCCATAGCTCTGCCTTTCTCATACAAACTGATTTAAATACAAAAGTTGTTTACTTTGCATACAGAAACTTACAGTTTAGTAACATTAGGTTGTGTTCACTGCAAGAGTGAACTAGCCTGTGTTTCTCTGTGATCCTCTCTTCTACGTTTGCCTAGAGCAAGGGACAGGCACATTTCAAAGACAAATAAAATACAAGCAAGTTATAGGTAACATCACAGTGAATCATATTTAGTCACCCTGCAGGTATGCACATAAATAACCTTGTTTACTAGTGAGATGCCTTGTGTTATTGAATGTCCTTGGCCTTTAGCATCATAGTACGCTCCTGATGCAGAGAGTGCACTTTGCCACGCGCTCTTATTAGCTATCAAACACAAGACCAGATTGTGTGAATGCCAGACTCCCCTCTAGGACCTCCTCTCTTCTCATATCAAAGAAAGGGTAAGATGAACTGCCACTGCAGAAAACTATACCTCCCACCTTCTCCTCTGCAATCTCAAAGCACTCAGCAGCTTCAACAAGTACAGAAGGGGAGAGCATTTTGGAAGTCAGTCCAAAAGGATGAGGGGTGAAGAAAGGAATGGAGAGGATGGTTTGCTGTTGCTGAGCAAGAAAAGAAGCACACTCCTGCTCAGTATGAGCTGTTTGCTGAAGCTAACAATAAAGGTAACAACCAACTCTTTCTAATATTGCTGACTTTTTAAAAAAAAAAAAAAACAACACCGTCTTTCAAAGAGCTAATAACATCAAATACCTCAAGCTTTCACTCCACAACCATATCCCTTAAATGTAACATACTGCAGCTTCACTGAGCTGTAGGATAATGCTAGTCCTTTTAACGCTCCTTAGGCAAATCTGTAGGGACTTTGGAGTCCTTCAATGCAATGCAAATTTGGTTTGCAACACTTCACCACTTCCTTCCCCCAGATAAAAGGCGCAGCTGATATTCACCTTCTTTCAGAAAGCCCAAGATAAATACACACACACATATACAAACTCACATACATATACATATATATTTTTATCTATGTAAAAATACTCACACACAAATGTATATGACTAAATGCTAATACACACAAGAGTGGGCTTTTGTCAGGTGTTTTTGTTGCATTAAGTGTACTGAGCTTCACTGTAGGCAGAAGGACGTCGGCTTTTAAACAGGACATTAAGAAACCATCCTTACCCCATGAATTTTGTAAAGATCGGACATGCTCCATGCAACCTCTTCTTACCTCTGAAGCTTTGCATCAGTGTCACTTAATTAAATGAGATTTTTATGTTTCAACTTCGTCAAGTTACACAAGGCTGTGGCCAATCAATTTAAAATGTTGGTATGACAAAATTTTCTCTAGGCAGAGAAGCACACTCTGCAAAGTAATTTTCGTTAGAGCAGGAGCAGCATAGTTTTAAACAGAGTATTACTGATATTGTGATGCATGCTGTGACTGCTTAAAAACTACTCCCGATTTTTATTCTATCTCTGTTGCAATTAACCCCCACCCCCTCAACAAGCTGAATAGATCATGTGTTTATGCTGGGTTTTGATTTTTCAAATCCTGAGCTGATGCTTCGCTCATTCCCAATTCTACTGAAGTCAGTATGTCTCTTCCTGAGAGAATGGAAGTCAGGGTTGCTGGCTCTAGGTCTTCGGAAGGCACTGAGCAATGCAGTTAGGGGATGGTTAATTTTTCCCAGCTGTTCACGCACTAATGGTTTATGCTACCTGGGACTGTCAAATAAAGCCAGTGCAAGGGACTGTAATCCCATCTGGCTCAAACTGCACAAATAATGCCTCAGAGAGATGTGAAAAGAGTTTAATATTTTGCAAAAGCTGTGGCAGGCCTTGAGACATGAGAGAAACCACGCTCGGTTGAGAGAGCTGGTGAGGAATGAGAATGGCTTTAGGACAAGAAGTGGCTCCTGTGCATAATGGATGGGGAGGGAGCACACTGGGAGGGGCAAGAGGCCAGGGCCAGCAAGGGTTGAGTTCATTTGCAGCCAGACCCAGCACACACTCTAGCCCAGCTGCCAAGCTACTCTTCAGAGTCCCTATAAAGCCAACAAGAAGGACTGCCAGCACCCTGGGAGGCCAAATTTTAGTCACAGTGAGCCTAGCAGGTGCTGTACCCTGCAGGCCACAGACAAGCTTGCTCCAGATCTGTCCAGCATCCTCAAAAGCCAGGGCCCAGGTGCCATATACATTTGAAGGCCTTGTTACTTAGAATTTGCTGTTCAGTGCCACAAAAAATCGCATTCTGAATACTTTATGCAGGGCACACACAAAGGGTAGTAAGTTTTCACAATACTTTAGATCCGTGGTCAGCAACCTAATTGCGTAAGACACTGTATGTGCCAGGCACACACCAGAGCTGAGAGATGGGGGTCTGGGATCCGCAGGACCCCCCATTCCCAGCCTGCACCCAATCTGGGGGAGACAGCCCCCCTCTGGCACCCAGCCCCCGCAAGCATCTCCCATCCCGCACCGCACGCCGGAGCGGGCAGCAAGGCGGATGCGGGGCTGGCAGCGCCCTGGCTGCCTTGCGCCCATTCCCGCCGACTGCAGAGGGCACTCGGGGCCTGCGAGAGGCGGCGGAGCTCCCGGGGCCGAGCTGCCATCTCCTGGCAGCGGGAACGGGAAAGCCCAGCGCCGGGGGACACACGCCGCGAAGTGGGCTGCGGCTCCCGAGATCGAAAGAAGCTAAGGAGAGGGAAAGGTACAAGCATCTTTATGTGAGGCACATAAAAAACCCCACACTTACTCCACCACCAGAGGTTAGAGATCTGGCAGGACGATGGAAAAAGACCTGTTTCACTTTAAACACCCGTCAGAAAACATCCTCGGGGAGTCAGTCCGGGAGAGACAATCCCCACTCGCAGGGAACAGAGCCCGCTGTCACACAGGGAGGGCCCAGAAACTAAGTCCGGTGGTTAACATCGGTATGAGCGGTGGAGACCCAGCCCCGAGAATGGCAAAACGCAGACCCTCTGCAAGGGGGTCACATTAGCAAGGCGAGAGGAGAAGTGAGAGCTGGGGAAAATTTCCCCATCCTCTCACAGAGGAAAACATGCATGGAATATCGGCTCCTCCCTGTTACTGTTCAGTCAAATCATCTACGTGGTAGTTCAACAACTGGAGAGACTGGAAGTGCTACGCATACATCCATTTTTAGATGACCGGATGCTCTGCACCACTCTACACACTTGCAATGTGTTGAAGCAAAACGCGTAGATCTATCTAAAAAATACCTCAGTCGTTAAACAAATTAAAACCAAGCCCCAAGACAGCTTAACGGGTACATCCTCCTTCTGCACAGAGAGACCCGAGCATGGGCAACATCCCCCGAGTTGAGTTAATCGACTTCAGAAACTGGAAGGGAACAGTCTCTGACCACTGGTGCAATTCCCATTTTGCAGAAGTTATGCGAGGAATTATGCCAGCTCCCAGACTCGCTCTGTCCACTGGTAAGCGTCGTAGCCTCTTTTTTTTTTTTTTTTTTTTCCCCTCTCCTTGTGGCAAACAACATACCAAGACACAGAGATTTTTTTCAGCTACACCCTTTCTCTCGCCAGCCACCCCCAGCCCTTCCTCGGGGAGAACGGAGGCACCGGAGAGGGGCAGCGCGAACTGGGACCCTTCTGCTCCCACAGCCCAGCCCAGCCCGGAGCCGCGCAGCGGGAGACAGAGACTGGGGTCTTCCTCCTGCGGGATCCCCCGGCTGCGGGGCAGCCCTTGACCCCCAACCGTATATTCATAAAATAATAAAAAAAAAAAAAGGAAACACAAATCAACATCTCAACATCCCGGGCGGAGTTTCCGACCGCAAAACGCCTCCGTAGGTTTTCTGCCCTCCACCCCGTCCGGGCCCGCAGCGGCTCCAGCTCCTCACCCCCGCTTCCCTCCGTCCAGCGGGACCCGCTCGCCAGCCCGTCCTCCTCCGCCACCGCCACCCCCGGGGAACCCGCCCGCCCGCCCGCCGAGAAGTGAGAGCCAGGGCCGCGAAGGCTGCTCAAACCTTGGAGCAAAGGGGAGCGGGACAGCTCGGGCCGGTCCTCGGGGAAGGAGTCGAGGAGCCGCTTGAAGAGGCGGCCGAGGTCAGAGTAGCTGCGGTGCAGGTAGAGGATGTTGCGGTCCGACCACTCGGTGCGGATCTCGTAGAACTCCTCCTCGTCGCCCCGCCGGCTGATGATGAGCCGCCGGATCCCGTTCACCCAGCAGCCCCGCACGTACATGTTCACCAGCGAAGTGCCCTCAAACACGGCCGAAGCCATCCCGCCGCCGCCCGCACATCCCCCGTCGCCGGCGCAGGGCGAAGCGCACCGCCCCGCGCCGCCGTGGCCAAGTTAAGAGGAGGAGGAGGAGGAAGAGGAGGAGGAGGAGGAAGAGAGAAGGGGGGTGCCACCCGCCGCACGGCCCCCCTTCCCGGCCCGGCCCGGCCCGGCTCGGCTCTGCCCGCCGGGGCTGTGCCGCCTCCCGGCGCTGGAGGGAGGGCTCGCTAGTGCCTCACAGACGGCGGCCGGCGGCGAGGGGACGGCCCGGGCACCTCAGCTTCTGCCCCGCTGAGCCCCCGGCGGCTCTCAGTCCCTCCCGGGGCGGGGAGCAGGATGGCTCGGCCCCTTCTTCCTCGGCGCCGCAGGAAGGCAGAGCCCCTCCCGTTCACGGCGGGGGGGGGGACCCCCCAATCCCGGCTTCGCAGCCAGCGCTCACCCCCTCCGCCAAACGCTGCGGTCCCCGCGGGGCGGGATCCTCCTCTTCCTTCTCGGGACGGTTTCGCGCACGTAACAGACATGACGAGGAATTTTTTTTTCCCCTCCCAGTGACCCCAGAAGTTTTGTTTTCTGTTTCTTAGTTTTGTTTTGTTTTGTTTTTTGTTTTTAAACCTCCATCCCGGCCAGCTGAAGGAGGAAGAGGGGGATTGTCAGGCTGTCAGCCGCCAGCGGCGCTCAGGATTGACCAGCGTTCTTCTATACATTGGGAAACCTCAACGGAGAACCCGGCAGCCGTGACTGCACCACCGGGAAGAGGGGAGCCAGTATAGAGGGGGAAAGCAGGAGAAAGGGAGTATGGGGCTGGTGCCTGGGACTGCTTTGTCCTTTTAATAGCCTGGCGGGACGCCACCTCTGAGGGAGCCTCCAGCAGCATCGCATTCAGGGAGGAGATGGGGATGCGCCTACAAATACAGTCCCTCATTCCCACGGGGACCCCATGCCATGCCCTGCCTTAACGCCCAGAGAGCGGGGCACTGGGAATGCTGGCAGGGGCTGCAGCAGCCAGCAGTAGGCATCTGGCAAAACCGGAGATGCACTTGTAGAGCAAGAAAGTGTGTGGGAGATGCCTGGATGCCTGCAAATGCCTTGAAGCTGCGGGGTTAAGATATACATACTGAAGGTGAAGCAAATGACAGCGCAGTGATGTGAGATGCATCATACAGGATGGGATTCTACTTGAAGGCAGTGGCCTGCGGCACCAGGCTTTTTGTGGCAGAGGGGCTCGGCAGAGCCAAGGGAGGCGGTGGTTGACTTCCCTGGGTCATGCCATGGCCTGGGGCAGGAGAGACCTTTCCTGTTTGTATAATCTAGGGAGGTCAGAGGTCATTACACTCACACTATGTATTATAAAATTTAAGGCATTCTTTGCTAGAGTGACATCTGTGGTTCAGGAAGCCAGGAATTCACATGGTAACAATTCAGGTGCAGTTTAACTGCTCAGAAAAATCATCAGAGCCCACAGACAAGACTACTGTTACAGGTATCAGCCAAAAAGCAGTGCTTGGAGAGCATTGAAGCTGTATCAGCTTGGGATAGCACAAATAAGCATGACTGAATGGCACAGAGGTGAAAGTTACTTAATAGCTTTCTGTAAAATATATAATTAAATAACTAAGTCATACTCTTTTCAATAGATAATGTTGTAAATAGCTGCCTGCATCATTCAGGTGCCACATGCCCCTATATTAAACCAACTCCAACAAATGCAATGATGTCACAATTGTACATTTTACCTATTTAGCTTCTATAGAACAAAACTGGTTTTGGTTTGCTCTGAAGCACAGTCATACATAAAGAATGCAAACAACTGAGCCCCATCTCTCCCAATAGAAAGGTGCATGCCTGTTTGCTGCAGCCTTGACTATACAGCACCTGCAGCCATTTCTTTAGAGAAATCTGTATTTTTGGAAACAGGCAGGCAATGCTCAAGATGTCATAGCAGATCCTATGCCCACCAAACCGACTTCCTTGAGAACAGTGCTGTGCCATAACTGTGATAGAAAACCAAACAAAGAAAACAACCTGAAAGCAAGCACTTCCCACAGAGAGCTGCATAGCCCTGACCAGACCAAAGTATGTGGCAGAGGCCCACTCACTTCACCTTGGAGCACCACAAAAAGGGTTTTCACATCACTGCTGGACTAGACATCTCCCGAGTATCCCATATTCGTTGTTCAGAATGTTCAGTGTGGCCTCACAGTAAAGGAATTATTGTGAACCCTTGTACTGTAGGAAGATCTCCACGCAGCTCCTTTTGTTTAGGGCAGGCTTTTGTAATCCCTCCTCTTGTTCCAGGACATGGTGGCCTTCCTTGTTCTTCAGCATAAAAACAAAACAAGAAAATAAAATGCCTTCTCTTGGGGCAGTTGCTGTGCTAACCCAAAACATCCACATATCCTAGGGAAGCGAAACTTCTAGGAAGAGAACCACGAGAGTAAACACCCCTTTTTTTTAAAGATGTCAGCCTTGCATTGCTTCTGTTTAAGCAGGGAAAGCACTTGAGTTCTGCTCAGTCTGACTGGTATTTTCTGCCTTTGCAATAGAATGATTTTTGCCATTGTTGGCCTGCCCACACCCTGTGTGTCACTCAACAGACCTCTGAGGCTCTCAGCACCTTGTAGGAGTTCTGACTTCAGTGGATTCTGCAAGGTCTTGGATGGGGGTTGTCAGCTTCTGCTGGGCTAAGGTTGGCATGTACCATCCTGTAGGTTCAAGCACTGAATGTTTGGTTCTGTTTTTTATCCTAAGTGGTGCTATGCTTCCAGCTTAATTAAAATAGTCAAATAACACAAAACCCTGTGTGCCTGTCACTGCCTGCTTATGGAAAATGAGCCTATGCTGAAAATTCATTACCTAAGGGGCTTGAAGCTGACATCCTGATGCCATATCCTGCTGAATTTTACAAGTATGAAGAGTATGCCTTATGCTGCATATACAGGATCAGTTTGTTGTTCCCCCGTAAGTACGATCCTGTTTCAGAAAAATCTTAATCCAGTAAGTCCGGAAGTACAACATCCCCTTTTTGGAGTGAAGAGTATAACTGTGCACAGCTTTAAATCCTGCCAATGAGCACTTCTGGCACCCATTGCCTGTGGACAAGTTGGTAGCCCACCACAATTTAATCTCATTCTCAGCTCAGGCTGCAGGACATGCATATGTATGTCCTGCCTCCTCCTGGGTCATGAGTGTCCCTATTACAGCAGTGTAATGCCAACCAGACATTAAATCTGAGCACAACTGTTATTCATGGAAGCTGGGTTACTGTGTGGCTCCAGATGCCGGAAAATGCTCACACACAGAAAAGAAATGTTTGCATTAGACTAGTGGTGTGCTGAGGAGAATGGTGGAATTCACAAATTATCTGCTTCATGGAATGTAAAATGGATGTGCAGGAAGGACAGATACTCCCACATTCATGAACTATGTACTTTGCAGGGGAGGAAGAGGCTTTTTTACTTTTGTACTATATTCAGAATTAAAGTTGTAATTTTTCACAATAGGCTTTATGTTGAGTAACAAGGAGTTTTCATCATAAGGAAAAAATGAACTGTATGTTTTGTGAGCATGTCCAGCGAAGCTGGCAGGTTTAACTACTTCAGTTTAGATCATTAACCTCTTTAAGGGAAATGGATTATTGAGACAGCAGCAGCCACCAATCAGCCAAAATACATCTCCAGCTGAAACAGCGGTGAGTCTCTTGGGCAGGAACACCTAAAGGTGATGACTGTCATGGAGGAGCCAAGTTAGAACTCAAGGACAGAGGCAGGCTGTGATCTGAAGGCAGCCTGGCTTTGGCAGCACTGTCATAGCTGTTTTCTGCACCACAGTGATTAGCCCTGCCAGAAGATCTGGGTTAAAACCACAGCACTGGGGTACAGAGCAGGAATAACCAGAGAGGGGCAGAAAGGGGAGGTATTTCCCTTAGCTGGTACTGCCAGCAAAACTCAGGTGTTGGAAAACACTGATCTTAGAAACCAGTCTGAATAGCTTTGGTGCATCACCCTGGAGCCCAAGAGGGGCAGAAGGGGGACAATGCCTGCCACGGACTAAGAGGTTCTCTGGTTGTTCAAGGTTTCCTTTCCTGAAGGAAGCTGACTTTCTACATTCTTGTAAATAAACAAAAACTGCATCCGAGGTGCCTGGCTTCATTAATAATTGCTCCTTACAACTTCATTGCTCCTTACAACTCAATACCCAAAGTCACTTAAGTCAAAAGACCATCACAGCTCTCAAATCTGGAGTCATCAGTCAGCTCTTGCCTGATGACTTTTTAAAATCATTCCTGCATTAAGAACAGGGATGACCTGAATGTTACAGTGAAGAACAGGGTCACATTTATAGCCTTAGCTAGCAGATTTGTATACCAGAGTCTTTGCAAAGAAGCTCAATCAGCTCATTCAGCTCTACTGCCAGTGTGGTGTTGGAATAACTAAAATGTTCACCTATTGCACAACAAAGTAATTTCTAAAACAAGAGGGATTGAAACTTTATACACTTACTCAAGCAGTGGAAAGAAATAGCGATCTTTAGAAAGCAGCCCTCTCCTCTGTAATACATGCAAACAACATGGGCTTTTTTCCATTCTCCCACGATGTGCCCTATTCTGTTAAAAGGGTTTTTTCAATGTACAGTCTGAAGTTAAAGCAGGCTCTCCTGTTTTAGTCCTTAGTTCATACAACAAGACCATTCCCTCTGAACATCTCTGGAGAGAGGGAGACCTTGATGAAATGAGCTACAGACTGAAACATCCTTTCATGCTCCTGTGGGGCATTTTGACTGCAAAAGGTTTGCATGCACAGCCAGAGCACTGCTGGGACTGTGTATTCTCACTTTGTTCTCCTCCTCTCTCCCTCAGGCTGATTCTGTGAAGTACTGAGCCCTCCTGGAGCCAATGGGAGTTTAAAAAAGTGCTCAACAGTCTTCGAGTTTTGGCTACCTCATAATATAGCCATTAATGTATGCACAGCCTATTTTTAGAATCTGTAACATGCTTTCTGGGTAAAAAACTGCTTGAAAGACCCCTTCTTCTCCCTCAGACTTGACATTGAATTCGATTTAATAGAAGAGCCTGAAATTCTTTCCATTAAAAAGTGTATTATAAATGCTCAAGGAGCTGTAACTGCAGTTGAAAGCAAGGTATATTCCTGCCAAAGGGTAAACTAGCTTCATTTAATAGGAGAATATTTCTAGGGGAACAATTTACCCTTTATGAGCCTTTCTCCCGGAGACACTGTACAAAGTATATCTTTGCTATGTTTTCAGCAGAGCAAAATAAATGAAATATACCTGCAGGTGACTAAAAAAAAACATTGGCATAAAAATACGCAAGACAAAATTTATCTGCATTTTCAGACTCTTAGCCTAGTGCAATCAGTCAGTCGGGCAATAGAAGGTCCACAGTACTGGCCTTCAGTATGGTTTGTAATGACCCTTGAATGGCCTAACACTGCACATTTGTAGTGCACGTTGAAACAGAAAGGCGTAAAGCGTTCATAAAAATAAGCATTATTATTCTGTGTCTGCAGAAGGGGAGACTGAGACACAAAGCAGAGAAAGTAGCTTGCTTAGGACTGCAGAAACGGGTTGTTCTAAAGGTTGAAATATTTGTAGCACTTGGCACATGGACTTGTATACAACCCTTAGAGAACATACTGTTTTGCAGGGGGGAAAAATCAATCACATTGCACATGGCCAGTAGAGGTGTAAATGCTCAACAGAGCCATTTGCACTGCTAAGAAATTTTTTTTTTTTTTTTTTTAGTGAGGATGAAGCTGCTTGAATGTTCTTCCATTATTTTTCCTCATTACTATGAAGAAAAATCACTCAGTTAAAAAAAATTGTAGGCGTCATAACAACTTTTAACTGGGAATATTTTTGCTGCTGTTTTTAGTAATTCAGACAGGTTCTTTCTCTGCTCTTGCTACAATACCCCAGGAGAAGCAGTAGTCCTTGTTTTAGATGCTGAAAACTCTGGCTGTATCCTAACTGTTGTAACTCTCCCTTAAAACATATGAGCAGTCCAGCTGACCTATAGTAGACTATTCATGCTCTTAAAATTAAGAGCACACAAAGTGCTTAAATAAGTGAATATGGAGCTCTTCAACATCTGCTTAAGGCAAGGAGAGGTTCTCAATGAAAGAAATACATAAGGGAGTCACAGCAATAGGAATGCTGAGTATGAGAGACATGCAGGATTGGACCCTGAGCCTGATGAACAAGTATTACCAAATTGCATTCATTCACACACCAGCATCCGTAAGATACAGCTCATCGGTGTTTGCTGCTTCAAATACTTCAAGTCAAAACAAGCGTGAGTGATTTGATGTGTCTACACGGCATAATTAGAGATGTAAACAATGACTGCCATTGCAGAAACTGGAGCAATATGCTAAGTAATTACCTGAGTTATTTCGGCCTGGCTATGTTCTGCATCATTAGTATAATTACGGGAATTGAATTCAGACCCATCATACCTTTGATAGTTCAGTTTGTGCACAATAACCTCATCCTCAATTTTTATGATGTTTCCTTGATCGCCAAGGGTGGCCCATGCTCTCCATTTTTTGTCATCTGAACCACAAAGGAAAGACCCATTAATGAAAACAAGGTTAATTATGCTTTCATCAGAATGGCTTCAGAAGAGATTCCTCCTGAGAAACAGCAGAGTGGGGAGTCCATTCGTTCTATTCCCTTCCTCCTTAAAAAATAAAGTAAAACCACACAATGAATGTCTCTATTTACATTTCAGAGTTCTTTTCATGTCTAATATGCCTGTGTGAATGTACCAAACACAAGTGAAGCATGAATAATGTGTGACTATTTTTCCTTTTTCCCCTATATTGCTTAGCACTCTATTTTTTTTAACTCTTCTCGACAGCAAGAAGGTAACCAGTTCCCTGCCCCCTTCCTCTTTGTTTCTTTTTCTTGTTATTCAGGACGGGCCTTGTAGTGAATCTGTTAGGACTATTGTGCTATATTCATCAGTTCTACTCGGCGCAGTTCATGTGTGAATCGAGCCTCTTTTCTCTATGAGAAAAGATATTTTCCTTTATAGCATTCTAACTCAATTACTATGTTGGCCTCCTTTACTTATTTCCCTTCCAACCAGACATATAATAAGAATTTTCCCTAAAATTCGTTTTATTATTTGTCACATTATAGAGACGAGAGTACCTTAACATATATACGGTTTGGTTCATGTACACTTACACACTAAAAAAGGTCACGAAAGGTAACATAGCACCTTCTTCTCATAAATAAAGAGAAGATCTGATGGACAGCTCTTGCCACTTTCAATATAATGAGGTTAATAATAAACCTACAAAATTTTTGTGTTTGCGTAGGACAGTGACAGCTTTTCCCTGAAGCAAATAAGTCAGTTACATCAACCAAGGGTCACCTCTCAGCTGAACATACTGCGAAGCCTCAGATGAACATGAAGAATGAAGCAAAAGACATAAAGTGGTTGTAGTACAAATTGCTGGAGAAGTCACCTCTACCCATGTTAAAAAGCCTCTGGGGTTGATTGTATAGATGCACCAAGTGCAAAACCCTGTCAGGTTCAGCATTAATGATACACATTAATCAATGATTAATATATATTATATATATAATCAATGAGATATAATGATATATATTGTTTTATCTGGGAGAAGATGGGATGCAAAGTCAGTGTCTGGTTCTTGTTTCTGTACCATGCAGGTAAAAGCACATTGTATCCCACTGCAAATTCCACTGGACACCAGCTTAATTTTCAAGTGCAGTGAGGCCCAAATTAGATCAGCTAAAAAAAAATCTACAGAAGCCTCCTGGTTTCAGCACACAATGCTGTCATGTTCCATGGGTCAGAGCCAACAAACACTGCAATGTGGTGCAACAACCCAACTCTTCTTGTGGGAGTGTCTTTATAGTCAATGTTAAAACTACAAATCCTCAATTTCTGGTGCAAGTGGAGGCTGTGTAGCAGGAATTGCTGCAATATCCTACTGCATGATTACATGAAATGCAATGCATGTTTTCTTTAGGCCTCCCTAGCAAAGATTTACCCTTAGTTGTCACAAATACCCTTAGTCCAAGACCATCTCTTCTCCTGCATTTGAGAAACTAATACAAATAGAAATAAGGTGTATTAGAAGTGGGCAGTTGTGCATACAATCAGTGAACCCAGAAAACAACTGGAAATTTAGAGAGTTCAAGGCACCCTCCCCTAGAAGAACTAGGTTTTATTGGGAATAGTTAAAAACAAATCGACTGAAATAAATTAAAGATGCAATATAATGAGTAATCAAAGAATGATCTAATACAGTCTTCTTATGGAAAATGCATATTGTCTAACTGGAACCAAAAGCTAACAAAAGAAGAAATCCAAAGTATCTAAATATAAAAGAAAAAGGCTTCTGAAGAACTCTCATAGGGAATTTACGAATGAGGGTTGAAAACCTTACTTAACTTCAATTCAGAGCTGAACTGTCTAACAGATTTTCAGAAACTCTGTGGATGGGAACCTCTGCATGAACAGGAGGTTCTCTGTGGCAGGAACACCATCTTAGTGCCAGACTCTTCTTTTTTTCCAGATTTAACTGTGTCATCGCTAACATCAAAAGATTTAAGGCAAAGAGATAGGATGATATAATCTTATCTTAAATATATGGTAAAAAGTGCACCTATTGGCTAATTTGTTGATCAACCACTTCTCTGCAGTTGTTGCCTGCCAAACAGGAAAGCTTGTTTCTCCACTCTTACCACTTAAGTTTTTCTCAGTTGTTTCATTTCCCATTACTCTAACTCAAGCTGAGGTGACATTCTGCCCAGAATAGTTACCTGAAGCTGCTAAACTCGTATTCATATTTTTTTCTCCTCCAATCTTTACTGAGCATCCTATGTTATGGGGATCCTATGCTTCCTATCAAAAGGGTCTGGACCTTAATCCCAGTTCTATCTTATTTCATGGTAACTACTGCACTTAGATCTACTAAAAAAAAGTTAAGATTAAATGAAAGGTATTTATAGTTAGCTAAATGTTTCTTATTCAAGAGATGTACATAACGCTATTTTGTGTAATTTTCTTTGAATTGTGTTTACTTTTAAAAACCCAATTGACAGTTTATATACCCAGTGCATGTTCTATTTATAAAAAATAAAACATAATGGTTTTGTCAGTATCTGTTTTTTTCACTTTTCAATTGCTTTCTCTTAACATTTGTGACCAAACCCCCACAATGCTGCTTGTGCAGTGAACCTTCTGAACAAAAAGATCTGGAATTAAAGGCACTATGAATATTATAAGGATACTGACTGTTGACAGGGTCCCAAATGTGAAGTATTTTATTAGTTGCTACAAGACATTTCTAATAATTCATCTTGCAGGACTGGATGGGAATAGAGGAGGAAGAGTCTCTGTGAGGACTAACAATGGGGAGCACCTTCTCATTCAGCCTCAAAGGTATTTCCCATAAACTTGAAAGTTTTTCTGAAGGTTTTGGAGTGATGTAATTATACAAACATGGCTTCAGTGTTGCAAATCACTAGGGAGCTCTGATCATTCCCGTGTACAACTATGTGGCAGCACAATTAAACACCCATGCCAATTAAGCCCATGCAGAATTAAGCACAGAATTGGAGCTTTATATCAAAATGCTTCAGTGGGACTTTCTATTCCTTCCTAAAAGGAGTCACCAGGAAGGATCTAGAAGAGACAGAGACATCCGCACAGATGAAAAAAGATACTAGAGACCTTGGGAAGACCTACAGGGAATAAGAAAACTGACAGTCTAAACCTTCAAAAGTGCAGCAGCTTTCATGTCTTTTTAGCTGCACAGAAAAATCAGTACTAGGGCCTTGTATCCTCCTATCCTGAAAGGAAGCAAGGAATACAAAGGCAAAATAGCATTACGTATCAGCCATCTGCTTGGGGGGGGGCTGCCAGTCATGTGGTTTCCAATAGGTGATGGATGGATGCAAGCCCACCCTTCTGGCAGGTGGAACAGCAGCAAGCTTTTGTTCCTGCTTTGTTTCAACTCACAAATGCCACCTTCTTTTGAGTGAGAAGCTGCGAAGCTTGTCTCTTTAGAGTGGCTTGATTCCACCACGTGCCAGAAAAAACCCTGCCTCCAAAGTAGTTAAGGACAAAACAATGTTATATATAGCCAGCCCCTTGCACAGCAGCCTGGTAAAACAAGTAAAACTCTTTTGACTTCCTCTTCTGCACAGTTTTCATTTTTAAGAAGTGTATATGTATGCGGGAAGAGATTCAGCTGCCTCCTAATTGTTCCTCAGCTTCCTGTCAAAAAGTTCTGGACCTAAATCCCAGGAAACTTCTCGCTCCCTCTCTGAGGCAGGACTCAGGAGAACAATAGCTGGCTACAATCAATGGTGTTGCAGCAGAGACTTGTTAAAATACGTTTGCATTGCCATCTTCTACTGAGAAGTGCCACTATGTAACAGCCACCCATAACAGTTAGAGCAGAAAAGTATTAGTAATGCTAAGTGCTGAAAATCACCCACTAATTTATCTTTTAGCTTCTCTGACAATTGCTAGCAGGATTTATCTCCCATTAAAAATGAAACCAGATGGATGGAAGTTCTATAAAGAGATTTACCACAGTACAACCGAAAAACATGGTACAGTGTGTTTTAAAACAGAAGAGCTCACTTCTCTCCAATGCTGTATTTTTTCATACTTGTTTTGGTTCCAAGGATTGGTGATGCCATAACATCAGAGATGTCAAAACAGGCTGGCCCTAGAGTCATTATTCTTCACATCCTTCTCAATACCATGTCACAACCTTCAAAATTGATAAGAACTTTCTTCCAGTGTAGGCCCAAACCCTATTTGTCCTGTAGCAGTTTTACAAAGCCATCTTTGGTACTCAGACGAGTTGGGAGACAGAGCCTGAGTAGCTCCCTCTGCCACTACCAGACAAGAGACCCTAGCACATGACTGAGGGAAACAAATACCAGAATACATAAAACATGTAAGGTTGCTATTGTCTCCAGCTTACTTCCCACCATTGTCAGTATAAAATTATCAAAAATACATAATACTTTCCAGATTGCTTCAATACATGTGATAAGATCTTCCCTATAAAGGTCTTCCTCTTCAAATCATGCTCAGATTTCATCTGATAGCAGAGGACATAAAAAAAATCAGTCAATTTGAGTCTGACCTCTTTGAGAAAATGAAGTGTCATCTTTTATTTTTCTCTCACATTGCTGACACTTGATTGAGTCCCCCACTCAATACTGGGATCATCCAAGATATCAGCTGTTCCCACTGATTAAAAAACTTGAAAAACCACTTCAGGAGGCAGCGAACTGGAGGCCCAAATTCTGATTGTCTGGCTTTAAGGCAGAACCATATATTGAATTAGTCCTTTTTTTCTGCAAGGAAGTATGAAGCATAGATGTGGTTGTGTAAGTGTCAGCTGCTCACTTGGGGACATCCGGTCAGATAGCAGCACGCCAGATAAACTAAGAGGTCAAGCGGAGCATGTCCTCTATCCTGTTGAGAGCTGGGAGGTTTGATGATCAAACTCTCTCAAACTCAGTCTGCTTACGAGAAGCATCCCTGCATATGCATGTCTGGTGCCTTCCCACAGGCGCTCAAGCTTGACCAAGTCACACAGCCTAAAAATGTCAAGATCACCAAGGAAATTCTGTGAAGAAACAAGAATAAAACCCTTATTGTCCCATCACCACAAGGCTTGCATTCTTCCTTTGTCACAGTAATTCATTTTGTACAGATTTAACAAGCTAAATCTTAAAGTCCTTCCTAAAACAGATTTGGATCCAAGCTGCAGCACGCACTAGCTGGCATAACTGAGGTCAGAATTCAGACTTTGATTCTTTTTTATTCCTTTTTAGGCAGCCTTCCCACTCCTTCAAAATAAACCACAGACAACAGTTACAGAATTAAGAGTTCATCTCTGCATAACTAATTAAACTACATTTTTCGGTGTACTTTTTGCCATATTAATAGCACCATGGTATTTCTGAAAAGAAACAGTGGCTTTAACAACTAATCATCATTTTAGAAATAGAAGTAATGCTTTTGCTTCGCGTTCCCTAATCGGATTCAAGAAACACAGGGTGTAGTAGAAATCCCTGTTGTGCATATCAGTCTCCCACGGAGATCATTACCAGGGTGCACATGTTTAACAGAGGCATAATCACCAACTTTCTGTTCCCAAGGAGAGGGAAGACCACTTGAAGGAATTCATCACAGTTATTAGCTCACAGGTTGCTTGTGCTCACAAAAGATGCCCGAGCTTTTAACTCCTTAAAGAGATGGTCTTCAGAAAGCTCAAGGGTTTGCTTCTGCACAGGAGAGGAATAGTCTGAGTAACTAGGACAAGTCCAGAGAGGAGGGCCAGGGGTCTGTAAGGACCTTGTTCAGCCTCAGAAAGGGATGACTCTGGGGACCTGACACAGACATTCCACACCTTTGAGAAGAGATAAGGATGGAGGTGCTTGGCAGAGATAGATAATGGTCACAAATAGGAACAGGGATAGAAGGGTGAAAAACTCCCCATTGGGACAGTCAGGCAGTGGCTTAGATTGCCGAGAGAGGTTGTGCAACCTCAGTCCTTGGAGGATTTCAGGACCTGACTGGATAAAGACCTAAACAACCTGGTCTGATCTCATTGCTAATCCTGCTTTGGAAAAGAGGGTGAAGTAGAGACCTCCTGAGGTCCTTTCTAACCTAAGCTCTTTTGTAAAAAATTAAAAAGCAATAAGATTTGCAAAATATCTACCCAAAAAAGTTAAAAAAAAAAGATCCACCCCTTGTCACAGAAGAACTCCAAATTTTTAGGAAGTGGGATTTTTCAGATGCAATGTATAAAAACAAAACCAACCCTCCCCATCTTCTTCAACAACGTGTAATATTGAGCCATTACACTAAAATCTACTCCACATATCATTATCTGACACTTAAACTTTGTCCTGACCACTTGCTTAAGAGATTAATGTACTTGGGATTCAGAAGAAAGAAATCTTTTCTTCTGGCAGATATTCATAGCAAAGCAAAGAAGGGAGTGTATTATCAAAGCTTAACTGCTGTTGAAGTTTTTGAAATAGGACTTTTGCCTGTTTCTTCCAAGAAAATCCCTGCTCCCCTGCTCTACAAACATAAACCAGACTAAATCCACTAGTGTCATCCAGGGAGATTCTTATCCTGTTTACACTGGCTCAAGTCTGAACAACTCCCCAAAACAGACATTCCTCTCAATCTACACCACAGAGATTGAGAAATGCATGCCCTGCTGAATCTCAGCATAAACAACTGTACAAGGTAAAACCCGATCAAGTCAGGTATTGCTTAAAAGAATGAAAAGCCATCAAAATGAAGTAGCTAGTGCATATCACTCTGCTGGCACAGGTAGGAAGCTGCATAACGCTCTCAGCTCCTAAACTGATTTGCCCCATAAGCTGGCCAAAGGGGCCCTTGAAGCCTGAGCAGGGAAGGCTGCCCTCCACCATCTGCACAAGGACTTTTAAAGTCCTCTCAGGTGTAGGGGGAAGGCATTAAATATCCAGAGGGCTTATTGCATGTCCCTTCAAAGAGCCAGACATGGTACTGCCTTCTCACCCAAATGAAAGGAGTCAGAAACAACTTGCAGTTCATAGTGCTGTATTAGCTCTTTTAACATCAAAAAACATGGGTCTGGCTTTTTTTTTTTCATAACAGCCTAGACCATTGAAGACCAACTTGAGAAAGACGTGCAGGACCAGCTTCCACATGAAGAAGAGTTTTTAACTAGATCCTCAGTGTATTATAAGGTTTTTGATCTGGAAAGACCATCTATATGGCAATTTGCAGGGTGAAGAGTAAGCTCTATGCTGAAAATTTACCTCATTCCCTGCTTTGAAATGCTACAGTCTGTTTTCAAATTAACTCCCATTCCTGCTTGGGTAATGTAAGTTTAAATATTCCTTCATAGACATTTCTGTATTTTAAAAAGCATTCCAGAATGAACCCCCTCCACCCTGCAAGAAAAATGCTTTGGGGAATTTGTAGGAGTATTAGAGCTTTAACTACAAAATGCAGAATAAAATATTAAAGTATTATAATGCCTTTTCAGAAACCAGCCTTTCAAAAACTGGCATTTTGCTTCAGCAGTTCCATGGTAGAAACTCTTGCCCATGAATCTGCTCTGCTTTGAAATCCTAACACATTTGCAAAATAGGAAAAATTGAATGTGGAGCACAGGGACTGTAATTATACTCAATCATTTAAAATAAGGGGGAATAAAAAGCATGTGTTTCCATAAAACTTCGAGCTGAAATAGTCACGACCATGAAGGAGATGGTAAACTCAGGATAAAATTCCAGCTTTGCTGGAGTTGACAAGGGCTCTACCATAAGGTTGCACACGTAGAATTTTACTCCATGGGCTTGAACCTGGCCTTGTACTTCTAATTTGGTGTGCAATTATACACAACTTCCACATTTCACAGGGAAAATCTCTGTATGCAAATTTCTTCTTTTCCTGTGCTTCACTCAAAGAAACATTCAAGTCTTTAGTTAAGTAAACAATTCAGGAATTTTCAATATACACAAAACAATTTTTTTAATGTCTAAGAATAAAAAATTTCAATGCTAGGTAATATTTAGCAGCCTGTAATTACAAAAGGTTTACAAAACAGAAGGATAATTTAACTTTTTGCTTCATAGAAAATATAATGTCATTCAGTATAACCAAAGTTACAAATGGGGCTAATGAAGAATTAATTATATGTATGAACTGCATGCTTTTCAGGTGAGTGCTGTGTGTATCCAGCATATCCCTTTAGACAGGGAAAGATGTGCCAGAAACAGATTTAGTGTTTAAAATGGGGAAGAAGGCAAATGATCACAAACAATTTTGTAAGACAAAAATTAAAAATAGAATTTTTACGTTGTATATACATCCTCACAAATGTAAAAAGGAACTATTAGCTCTTGAAGGATTTAAGTCTTCCCTTTCTTGTAATGTTTCCAGCATGAATTTTTGGTGTTCCTGGTAACAACCAGCAACAGAAGAGAAAATAAAGAATACCAGTTTTTTAAAAAAATTCCTTTGCTCAGTTTTGTTTCTCTGCAAAAAAACATTGCACACAAAGGAAGACGAAGTCAAAAGAAAAAGTGAGAGCTTTCTTGTCATGGCGGGAAGCAGAAAACCTACACTGTATTTGCTGGCAACCCCTTGCATACGGCCCCAAAGAGTGATATAAGAGCAGCTCACAACTGCATTTAGGAGCAATTTAATTTCCAGTATACTTGAAGTGAAAACTTTCATGAGCAATGCCTCATGACAAAGTACTGTCATGCCTATGCAGCATTGTATGTCAGGCTGTGTAGATCAGTGGTACAGGTCGGACATGATAAATATTTACCACTTGGTTCAAAAAGAAGCTTATTTTAATGCTACTGATGTCTAATCTTATCACGTATATTTTGTACAGCATTCATACCTCGCTTGCAAATTATGTTTTGCATCATGCCCGTAACCCTGTAATTCTGGTTGGATCAGACCATCTGCCATGGATTGTTACCAAGACCTGCCCCAAAATAATACAGTTTTGTAAAAGCTTTTTTAGAAGCCTCTCAGGTCATTCCTTTTTATCTCTTATCACTTCTGGTACAGGACTCCAGCTACAACCCAAGAACACGTATTAATACAGTACATTGCACTTCTTATGTAATTTACATACTCCTTCACACCGGGCAATATTATCTTACTATGTTCAGTGGTGCCTTGAGTCAAGTCTCAGCAAGACATTGCAAACATTTCCATTTTAGATTTATTCTCAGATATTCTCCTTATGTAGTTCTCAAGCCCCACAGTTTACCTTCATTTTCGTCTTTGTAGGAATTTCCTTTCATGGATTAGACCTAAAATGTCCTTGTTTTAGGCACGGAATTAAACATACCAGAAATGCTAAAGCCTGCAATATCATCATCTTTTCTTCTGCTGTGTTTATGGTCATTCCTTGTGCTGTGATACATCATGGAGTCATTCTTTTGAAAGACAGCATGGGATAGTATAAGAAGGAAATCAGTTCTGTTAAACTATTGCCATGCTTTAAATGGTGTGTTATCTCTTATGGTAATTGACTGTGAATAACAAGGCAGTCATTTAAGTGTCAGTTAGCCCTGGTTTTGGACTAAGTTAACTCTTCCATAGTAATTTCGACTAATCAATGAAGTAAGATCTTTTCTTGACACCTATTCCACTCCCTGTACCCCCATGAGGAAAAAAAAAAAAAAGGTAAGAGAGATCAAATTATTTCAGACAGGCATAATAGAATATTATTACAGTATGTTGCAGTGGATCACCTAACACTTCCAGACGCACGTTGACCTCTCCCTTTGCTGCTCCAGTTCCCTCAGAAGCAAAAGGACCAGAAAGCTTAGGTGCAAGATATGCCCATGTAGAATACATCCACGTAGTCTCAAAGGTGATACCTGACAAAGCATCAGAACCCAACTAGTTCAATAATTTACTGTTGTTCATAACTAAATAGTCATTATACCATGTAGCAGCAGGAAAAACATGGTCTGAAAGAAATTAGAGAAGAACACCCTCTACTGCATGCTCCATATTGCCATTTTAATTAAGATAATGAGGATTTATTATTTGTCTTACTAAACATTCAAACATTCTAGGAAAAAAATAATAAAAAATCAGAGCTTAAAGAAAGAGAGAAAGAAAAGAAAGTTCACATTTCCTATGCCTATTAAAAGAGAAACAACCTGATCTTTCCTCATCTTTCTGATATTACTGGATTTTGGCTCATATGCTTTTTAAATCCTGTCTGAAGAAAGCACCTTCCTTATTGGGGCCTAAATAGTTCAGAAGGCAAAACTGCCAGCATTCTTAAGGAAATGAAAAAAGGAGATGAGACCACCAAGGCTGAAGGTCCTTTGGAGCCCCAAAGCCCTCTTGGTGTCACCTTGAATGCCCACTGTGTCCCCTGCAAATACAACTAGAAACGGTATTTTTAGATCACAGGCATAAAAGACGTCTTCTTTACCCCAGGTGCTGGGTCTAGTCAGCTTATTTGTCCTTCTTAACTTAGTCAGTCATGAAAGTGGAAAATGACATCTGACTCACTTCTACAGTAATTGATTGTGATTTCATAAAAGCATCATTATGTTATTGATTCAGAAAGAAGGCAATTGAAATAGATAAATAATAGTTAACAGTTACATATATACCAAATATAATCATGCTATGTAGTTGTAAAATCTTTCATTGAAAGAAGTACACCACATCTGATTAAGTATGATGGAATATGAATGAAAGCCTATGTAATAATGAATTTTAGCAGTGACAAGTTTCCTACTCACCAGGCAGTTCAACTCTACCACAGACAGACACTCTAAAGGTTAATTCAGAATAAAACACTGACTTAGGATCAAGGAGATTCACCTCCAGTTCTCTCCAGCAACAGAAGTTTCTCCTGAAACTTTTAACAAGGGTCTTCTTAGCAGCATTATCTGTGAAATTATTTTGTCTACATTAAGCAACTCCAGTACTTCAGTAACTTTCCTTAGTTTGTGTCAGTGCTGTAGGTCCTTCACTGGGTTAGCAGAGACAAAGCCTGAATGCCTTGATACAGATCCGGAACACGAACATGATCATCAGAATTTCAGGATGTTTTGAGGGGGTTCAAATGACCAGTTTGCCTATAGGACTTTGCCTTTGATAATTCTCTTCTATAATCAAAATTCTCATCCAAATAATAGACTTCCACTTCTAACATTTCAGAAGCGTGGAGAGTCAGAAATCACTCTTCAGTTCAATTTGCCCAGAAGCAGGCAACATTTACCGTGTCTTCACAACCCCCAACACCATCAAGTATGCATTTAGCTTTGCTAAGGCAAAACACCCCAGAATATGGGATATTCAGGACCCCACAAATACAGCTCCCTTCAGCTGCCTGCAGAGCTCAGCCCAGCTTAGTACACTACTTGCTCACACAATGCTGTTCATTAACCTCTAGGTCATCCTGATGAAAATCCTTGAGACCAATCCAGACTGCAGAATCGACCAGGTAAAAGAAGAAAGCCTTGGACTGGTTTAAAAACTCAACTCAAACCTAAATGGTGGTTACACCTTTCTGGTTGCATAGCATGGCCCCACCAGCAATTGCTCTGGCTCCTCTTTGGAAGAAGAGGGCAGCAGAAACAAACCCCACGCTAATTTAGCTGGTCTTGTCTTCTAATTTCATTTAGGTCAGCAGCAAATCTCACAATTACTTTATCAGATCTTAAGTTTATACATGTTTGCTTCTATTTGTCACTTCAAAAGCTCAGTTTGTCATAACTTGTTCCTACTCTGAGTTTCCCCTTAAGCACTTCAATGTTCCCTGTCTAGACATTACTTCTATATATCAGGTCAAAATTATTTTCCCAGTTGTGCTCAGCTCTGGGCAATAAATCCCTCCTGTGTGGTAAATGCTACAAAGACCTAACCCTTCAAAAACTGAAAGGAGGATAAAAGCTGCATTTTGCTCATACAGAAGCAGCCTCCCCTCTCTTTGTAGATCCAAAGAAAAATGTTTAAAAATTAGTTTTCTTTCAAACTCTTCTCACTTTCATTTGCCTATATTTTCATTTTGGGATGTGTTACAAAAAGGAGCAGAAAAACAAGTTTCTGTATGTGGTTGGTTGTTTTGAAACCCATCAAAAGTTGTTTTCTCCTCATTTTCATATCCAAAGTATTTTCCAGGAAAAGAACATAAAATGTAATAGAAAGTAATACCAGCTTTTCTTCTCTCCACCAGGAATAATAACAATAATAATAATTAAAAAAAGAACAAAGGAAATATGGCCTCTTTACACACATATACACACAGATCTTTACTATCTCCATTGGAAATCTGGGACATTTAAGAGCATTTTGCTGCCCTATTCATTTCCCTTCATGATTTTATCCATGTTTGCAGAAAATTAGGTCTATTTTCAGTTGGCATTCCATAAGAGCATAAGCATTTCAAGAGCTTGCTTGGCAGAACACCTTGATCAGAAGTTGCTCCTGTTCACAGGAGTCAGACACAGCATTCTCAGGCACAGAACTGCCCTGCTCTGTAAGCAGCTCCATAAAGAAAGAAAGACTCAGTTTTGCCCAGAGCTTCTTTCTTCAATAAAATTAACTGAAGGGTTCCCATTTCGTGAGTTGGTATGTGTTCAGTCAAGATTAATGGGTGACTTCTGCCTTCATCAACAAGGAGGTGATTTCACCCTTGCCAAGTGCGATAGTTGCCGACATCAGAAGGGAGCCTGGAACACCTTCAAAGTCAGACTCAGCCTTTCCTTCATGGATGCAAATCCAGAGGAATGCCACATATCCCTGGAATAGCATTAACATCCTACATTGCGTGAGGGGATTTGGTCCACATACATCAATAAAAGCATTCTCAATTTGAATCTTGGTTACTGGGGACAACAAAGATATTTGGGTACAAGAGAAACCCAGTACAGAACCAACTGGGTAACACTGGAACATAATGAGCACCTCTGTGAGGAGGAAAGGAAAAGGAAATTCTTCACATGTATACAAACCACAGTTTTGTCTGTTGAAAAGGGTTCTTTTAAGGACACTCTGTAAGGACAGGTTTGGGAGCTTTTTTTGATAGCTGCTATGTCACTTCCTTCTTGTCTAGCAAAATATGAATTGATGCTTTTTGACAAACTCATACTCACAACTAACACAATTCCTAGCCAGCCATCACATAACATACAATTTAAAACAGCATAATAATAAAATAATGTGGAAAGTTTAGAGCTTTTAAGAACAACCTTTTACTATTCCAGCTTGAACTTACTGCCACCAAAGACTGTTGGTGCTCTGGGGCTTGTAACAACGGCAGACTCAGCTTTCAGTTTTGGACACATCCAAAAAGAGCTTATTTACAGGTCAGTTCTTCTGAAAGTCTAAGTATAATGGTAAGGGACACCACCACTATACCATCACATGAAGACCATTTGCAGTTATAAGCTTAAGCTATTTTTTATTAGGAAACAGTGGAAAATGTGTGCTGGGCTTGCTGGTGTGTACATTTAGGAATTGGAACAAGGAAGAAAGATAAGAAAGATCTCTTTGTACTGCTGTACTGGCCTATTGCTTTTGGGGAGTTCTGATAACTGCAAAACTGCAAACCCATCAACTGCAAATGTGGCCTTGGGGAATTTACTAATGCAAGCAAGCATCAGAACTTACAATGTAGGAAAAAGAAAACTTCTAGACCACAAGACATGGAAGATTAACATAAGCCAATGAAAAGGCATTCTTGGTACCTGAAAACCTACACTTTTATTGCAAAAATAAATAGAACAGTTTAGTTGTAGTACACAAGAGGAAGACCTTAGGAATGCCTTCTCTGAAAACTTTATTAACAGCAAAGAATTTATTCTAATACATCCAGCATGTCCTTTTGAGTCCTATTATCCATATGCATTACGTTCTTACCGCTGCTTTAAAACCAAAAGGGTCTCTATGAAGGGCCTGCATACCTTAAGTAATGGAGACTGACTAAGAGCTACTGATGCAGAAGGGCTCACAGGAACAATTTTCCCATGTCTGAGCTGATGTTCTTGGGCACTCTGTAACTTCCATCACTGCTGAACGTGAAGAGTTCAAACATGGTAAGAAAAGATGGAGACATCTATAGGAAGAAACCTGTTGATTTGAGTTGGAATAGGTTTGAGGTCCCCTTCCAACGAGATAGTGAGATAAAGGCAGACTGGGCCACATCTGCAGTTGTGCAGATCACACAACAACAAGGCATTAGTACTCCAGTCTGCCATTTCTCTTCCCCCCTACCTTAGTTCTGCTTGTTTTCTGGCATGCTCTAAAAGCACCCTGAAAAGCCAAATGGAACAGGGCAGAACTGGGAAGTTTGGGACACATCTGAAACCCCTAGCAGAATGGAATAGGGAAGGGAGGAAAGGAGCAGTGAGACACGTGTTGCCCTCGAGTGAGAACAGAGAGAAGACTCTGTACAGCAAAGAGCAGCACCTGCCAAGCAGCTGCAGGATGGGCACTCTGGAAAGAAAGATGGTAAGACACACAGAAAGTTTGTAGTTGCATGAAGTAGTTTATTACAAAAATCCTCCCAAGTCCCATGAAATACAGCCTATGGAAGCAACAAAGCGTGTAACCTCGTAGTTCAAATGCAAAACCAAATTATACCAGTTCTTGGCAGGTGACCTCCTCAATGTACATATGCATGCATAACAAGATGAGACAGTTGTGTGCAAAGGAAGAGCCAGCACCAGTGATAGGATATAAAATGACAAGCCTTTTCGAAATAATGCATTTGTTTCAGATTTGCTTTTAGGGCAATGTGTTGCAGTCCACCTAATCTTACAAAGGCAGAGCTGGATACCAAGGTGTAAATCGAATATGGTTCTAGATGATTTTTGACACTTCCAGAAAACTCTTCTGAGGTGGCAACAACTACTGTGCAAAGACCCTCTCAGGGCTGTGTCAAGGCTCCTCTCAGCTCAGACCCCAGTTCCAAGAAGAGATGGACAGCCTTAGAGTTTCGGATCCTACTTAGAACTACCATCTGCACCTGGGGATTGATACCTGGAAAATGCATGCATATATGCAACAGGGGAAAAGTACAGCGTGCAACTGTAATTTCTCTCTGAGGGAGAGAAAATAACAGGAGGCAAGAAAAATAAGAAAAAATAGGGAGGAGGTGGTTGCAATAAATGTATCAACTCAGGAAGAGCACTTTCCAGTTTGGAGGAAATAGACATGCAGTCATGAGCAAGATTTGAGGTGTGATAGAAGCAGTCAGAGAAAAAAAACCACTAGATATGAAGTGGCAGCTCACAAAATCATGTGAGTTCTGCCACTGATTTCAGTTTAGCTGAGCCTTTGCTGCAGGTTTCTTTAGGGCAAGCTATGGGTAATTTCCTTGAGCTGCAAAGGAAAGCATGGAATTTCCTCTCTTTCCTCTTCATTAAGACATTTTCAAGTTTACTGAATAAGGCACAATGATGACTTTTCCAGGGTAAATCACAGCCTTTTCGTAACTTGCCCTGCATTTGCTGGAACAGTATTCACACCAGGGTTAACTTTGGCTTGATAACCACAGTGGATATCTTGCTTGTGTTGGCAGTCCCTCATAGAGTTTCTGCTGCAATTATCTGTAAATCTCAGGTCTCTGCTAAAGATTAATTTCCAAAGATCTCTTATGTCAAATTCATTATACTGAAGGAAGTAATCTTGTAGAAAAGGAAGCAGCACCCATTAATATAGTCCCACTGCCCTTCTGAAACTCTCTTTGCTGCTGTGCCTTTTCACCCACAGTACATATCCCATATCTCTTTCAAGCTGCTCCTTTACTGTCTTTTGAGAGTTAGACTATTTTGTCTTCAAGTCTCCAACCCAAAAGAGTTGTTTTTCAAGACAACCCGCAAAGTACACAAGAAGCCTTCCTTCCCTCTCTAGTGTCAGTTTCATTTTTGTTCTCCATGGTCTAAAATAACCTTTTATCCCACCCCAGGCAACGTAACCTCTTTAATAAACCTCCATCAGAAAAACATTTCTTGCACAGCTTCCCTGCAGCTTTTCTGCATTGAGGTAGAAGAGGAAAGGTAAACTTCCACATCTGTTTGAGATCTTAGCTTGAAGCCTCTGAAACAGCACTAACGCCTGCACCATTTGTCTACGTTGTACTGGCTTTTCCTCTTTTAAGTCGAGCATGGTGCCATATGGAATGGAATATCCCTTTGGCCAGTTTGAGTCAGCTGAGAACTCAAAGAGTCCTTGACTTACTGTAAAACCATTGCTTACCAACAACTAAAACAATCAATGTGTTACCAACATTCTCGTCCTAAATCCAAACCACAGCACTATATACCAGCTACTAGGAAGAAAACTAACCCTATCTTAGCCAAAGCTAGTACAAGGATTTATATCACTGCAGGGGTCTTTCCCTTCCTCCCCTCCTCTGGCTTGCAGCCAGTTCACTCAGGTAATTTCACAATTATCCACCCTTGGATCAAGGGCTAGAACATGTCTCTCGAGCAAGTTCCACAGAGAAGGCTAAAAGAAACATACATTGCACAGTCTTGCAGCCAGCATTCCTTGGCATACATCCTGTGTCATGTACCTCTGATCAGGCAATCAAGATTATAACCCTCTCAGATCCTTTGCCCTGGGGTTGCTGAGGTGGTTCCTTTCTTGTGGACTCCTCCATGAGAGCCAAATACCAGCCTGCTGACATCTTCATGATTTATTTATAAGCACATTCAAATCAATACAATTAACATTTAGGTAATATGAACTTGCGTAAAGAAGTTTACATGACATTCAGATTTTGGATGAAAAGAAAACTGAGAAACAGATACTTGATAACTAAACTCTGGGGAAACCTTGATTTCATTATCTTTTCCTCCCTTGTATTCTCTGCTTTCTCTCCTGATCTGCATGGCTTCAAAACTTCCTTATTTCTTGGAAATCTCACCCTTGACTCCTGCCTTCTAGAAGCCTCATGGGTTTTTCTGTTTTGCAAAGCCAGCGTGGGCTGGGGGAGGAAGGTGCTTCCTCTGGCAGTCCAAGGGCCACTGTAATTTCAGCAGTGACTCAGTCCAAAGTGAACCCCACAGGGTAGGTCTGGCAGTGTCATCTTTCGTAGTCACAGCACTGTACAGTCACACTGGTTTTGAGCTCTCCTCTCCATAGTGAGTGATCTGCACATGGAAAAAGCGAGGCATCGCAGCTCCCAATTTTTATTGTTTCTCCCCTTTTAAGATCCTTAACTTATGAGGACCCTTTCCATGCAGCTCCAGCTTCAAGCATGCTTTCTTCATAGGGAAAACTAACAATTATTCCCTGGTCCTGAATAGCTTGAAATAGCCTGAACATTGTTTTTAATTAATCAATATCTCCCATGGGAGGTGGGTGGGGGAGCTTGCATGTAATGGTGTAATGGTTAATAATACTTTGAGTAATACTCAAGGGTGCCAAGCACAAATAACATACAAAGTTTTTCTCAGCAGAAATGAAATTTAAATGAAATCTCTCATTCCATCACCCACAGTTTCCTAAGTCAGGCACACCACCATAGAAAAAGTTCTCATAGCCACCTTTCATTATTTGAATGGTTCATCAATATGAATTGTTATCTCATGCACAAAACATGATTTACTTGCATCTTCTCAGAAGACCTGTGAATTGCTTGTTTGCACTATAGCAAGGGAAAGAAAGCGCTATGTTTGGGATTGTTGCCTTGGCTAAATCTTTAAACAAGTTGCTTTTAGTTAAATTATTTATTTTACTTCTTTAGTAAATTTGTTTGTTAGTTCAAAAACACTAACCTATGAGGAAAGGACCTTGTTAGCTACCGCTGTGTTATTTAGTGTGGTGTCTACGGAGCATCTTACAATGTTGGTAAATATATTGCTAGAGTAACAGCAGCAATTCTGTAATTGGGGACAATTATAATAAAAACTGGCAGCACAGACCCCTGAATTATTGAATTTCTTCAGCTTATAAGGGCTTTGGAATACATTGCAGAAGGAATTTTGAGGTGTATTTAGTTTTAACTTCTCTACACATTGCCCAGAAGTACCTAAAGGGAGCCTGCAAGAGAACTGCAGAGGGACTTTTTACAAGGGCATGGAGTGATGGGACAAGGGGTGACAGCTTTACACTGAAAGAAGGCAGGTTTAGATTAGATATCAGAAAGAAATTCTTTACAGTGAGGGTGGTGAAATATTGGCATGGGTGGTCCAGTGAAGCTGTGGATGTCCCATCCCTAGAAGTGTTCAAGGCCAGATTAGATGGGTCGCTGAGCAACCCATCTAGTCTAGTGGAAGGAATTCAAACCATTCCATGATTCCATGAAGTCAGCTACACTTCTAATAGCCACTGGAAAACCCATGTGATATACAGTCTTTTTTTTTCCTGACCACTTCAAATCTCCTCTGTGATTTTTTTTGTTTTGTTTTGTTTTTGGCATTTGCTGTGTCTCTCATCAGCAGTTCATATAAGTTTCAAAGAATCCCAAACTTCACTTGAGGCTTGTAGGTCAACAGTAAACCTCATGACCATGCTGCTCTGCTTTGGGAAGCCGCTATCAAACTAAAAGAAATATCTTCTGTTCTCTAAGTATTTTTCTCTGCCCACTGTTTTCAATTGACTTTAGTAACTCAGTGTCAAGTAATTAGTCTAAAAAGTTCATCAGGATGCAGCAAACACATCATAATTCTTAGGGATAAAAAAAAAAAAAAGAAATTAGAAAAGAATGTCTCCACTATAACTGCTACATGGCCAAGAGCGGAGAGTCAAAGTGTCTGCTTCTTACCTGGAGGCTGAGATAATTGTATCGTATGATCTTTACAGCATCTGCCAGTTGATGAAATAATAACCTCGAGCTGCTCCTGCACCCTGCCATGATCTCATGGGTTTAGCCACCACAAAAGCTCATGTTTTGACTCATGTGGAAGAGGGTTAGTTCCAGTCTCCACCCTCCACACTGACTGCAAAGCGAAGGGAAAACAGAAAGGTCTGGATGCATCACTCATTAAAGACTGCCAGAGTTTCCTTTCACTTGAGATTGCAATGCTCAGAGTAAAGAAGTTTTATTATTATCACGTCAACATGGGAATCCTTTGGTCTGTGAATTTATTCATCCTCCCAGCGTTTACTCTGCTGGATTTATGTCCTTCAGCCAAGCCAGTCTTCTGAGTATTTCACAATGCTTCAGTAATCACTGTCTTTTAGCATCAAAGCAAGCACACAGTGAGGGAGCCTGCTTAGGTAACCACAGGAAAGGCTCAGGAGAGACAGGAAAGCCAAGTTTGATGAGCAGTGCTGAGTGGCATTAACTCCTGGAAGGGTTCATCTGCCTTCCCAAACTGTAGTAAACACATCTTCCCACTGACAGAGAGAAGGAGTCATTCGTAAGTGTTACCTACTCCAGCTGCTATTTGTGAGCCTAATACAAGCTTTGAGGTTGCGTCATAACTTACACAGAAAACTTAATTAACTAGTGGATCCAGTTACAGGAGGGAGGGCTGAGCACAAAACCAGAGAAAAGCACCACAGTTTGGATCTTTAAAGGTGATATTTCCATTGCACTAAGAGCCCTAAATGTCATCTTCAAGAGTAACTTCTGTCTGTGAAGCAAAGTCTCAATGACATGTAAGGGGATTTCAGTTGGGTCACAGCCTGATGTGAATTTCAGATCTCCTTAACGCAAAGGCCATGCAAATGTGACACCCAATAACCTGTAAAACCTGAGCCCCCATTCAAATCCAGCACTTTTAAACTTAGCAATCCACATTTTTTTTTGTTTTCTAAGGGATTCACCCTTTACTCATCCTCAGGAGAGGTAGCAAACCACTGATTAAGTGCTGAATGTGCAGGAGGATGCAGTCAGTACTTCAAATAAACTGTTGCTAGTCATCTGATGATCCACCAGACCCAATTAGTTTCAAAACACAAAGGCAGAGTGGTCTTTTCACATAGTGAGCCAACTGGTAATAACACAAAGTATTTACTTTGGAGCTACAACTATTTGGGAAGGAAATGTGATTTATCTTTGTATATCCTTTAAATATCTTTAAATATTCCTGTTGCCTCCAAAGACCCCTTGGAGAACATTCCTTTACGTCTCTGGAACAAAGGAAAAATAGGGTGCATGGAAATTATTGCAAGCACTCAGGCAATAAGATTATTCAATAGAACATGAACTCTTCTATAATGTTAGAGGTGCTCTTTAAGAAAATGGTTGTAGATTAAAAAAAAAAAAAATACTCCTAGGAACACCAAATTATGACCAAAGAGAGAGAGTTGCAGTAAAAGAATCTCAAAATTGTTTTTAGAAAGATTCTTTATGAAATCCTCAGACTGCAGAAAATTTGTTACCTCTGTGGAGGTATCTGGTCCTGATTTTTAGAGGTATGGCTTTCATGAGAGTTGCAGTTTCCCAACAATGCTATGAAATGTTGGGGAACTTCCCACAGTTTGCCAGTGGAAGCCCAGACCCCCTGAAGGCTTTTTGTATAAAACACCCTCTAAAACAGAGGAGAGGTATGCATCCTTAGCAAAAGGCCAGGCCCTAAGAGATACAGGCTGTTGATAAAGAGGAACACCCCAAACAAGGGCTTGCCAAAGGTTGTGGGATGTAGCTGTAGATGAGGACACACGCAGTGCAGGACTGCAGGGAAGTACAAGAACCAGGCAATAGGATATGGCTGTGGTTTCGTATAAAGGCCAAGGTCCCTTTTAAAAGCATCCTGTTACTTTAAGCACATGCTTGAAGCCCTGAATAAAGGTCACTTAGGGTAATGATGCAGACCCTGGTAATTGCAGTGACTTGAGGAAGAGATACTGTATGCCTTGGAAAGGAGTAATTTCATCAGGAAACAGATAGCAAAAGTCAAACAATACCACAAAATCTGAAACTGCCAGAATATATTTTATTTCCCTGTGAAAGGAACTTTTTATGAAAGCTTTAGGTATTTTCCCAGCTCCACAACAGCTATTTTCCATATGGCACATGGGCCAGACCAAGATAAGCAGTCACATAACTCTGCTTCCATCCCGAACAAATCCTGGCAAAATTAATCTGGGTGTCTACTTTCCTATGTAGGCCTACCACATGCAGTTGGCTTGCAGACCCTGCAGATTTCTACGGGTCAGATAAGACTGATTCATAGCATATTTCCAACTCCAAACACGTCAGGAACTTGAATCAAATGCATTTTCTCTTAACAACAGACTTATGGCTACAGGCTGAAGGACACCAGTGACTGTGTGGACCAGTGCATGCAAGGGTATGGTCAGATCTGTAGTGGGAATTGCGAGCAACCCACTGCTGGGCAAGAAGGGATGGAGGTAATCTAGGAAGCCTCTGCCCACATGGAGGTTATTTCTGCAGCTGGCAAAAAGATTCTGAGAGAATCTTCAACACGACAAAGACAAGAGATTTCTTCTTTCCAGAGAGCATTAGTCTGTTAAGAACCACCACCTGGTGAAGAAAAATTTCTGAAGCAGCTGCCAAGCACCTGATAAAAGGTCGGCATTGTTACAATAGTCAGGGGTTCGCTGGGGACACTGGTTTTAGAGGCTCAGAAGGCCTAGAGTGGAGTTTTCATAGGAAACACACACACATTTTGGTGCCTGGAGGGAAAGTAATTTGTATTGAGCCAAGGCAAGTATGTGGGAGTCAGGCACTTCATTGAAATTTCCAGCTCAGTGCTTTTCAGATCCCTCTTTTGTAAACTGCAGATGAAATTTCTCTAATTGACAAAAGTGTTTTGAGAACAAGCTAGTGTTTATGAAACACTTTGAAAGTAGAGTGGTTGGAGTGTTATTTTATTGCATTCATCTTTCCATTTCATGGGAGTCGTTGTCCCGTAACAAGACTTCAAACGCTCTTAACAACTGCTTCTCTATATTCATGTAGCTGTTCAAAATAAATACATAAATGAATTCATGCTGGTCAAGAAATATGAAAGGTTGTAGACCGATCTTCATCTAAACCATTAAATGCCACTGTTTCAGGCAAAATTCTTGAGGCACCTGTATTCCTCTATGATTTTAATTCATGGTCCTGACTGTGTCTGCTGACAGCATTACAGAATGGACACACAAGGCAGTAAAATTGCCCTCTGAATGTTCCTGGGAACAGGTTGCAGAAACAGCATGAACCAATGAAATGTCAAAGAAAAAGACACCTGAGTGATTGCCCATACAAAGTTTCCCTGGGTTCACATATGGGTAATGACATTAGAGAGAAGAATGTTAGATATGGGGTATCTGAGCTGGTCATCAACCCTCCAGGTTCACCCAGGGCTTTCTAAGAACATAAAGGCTGTCTAAAGGATGTGGATGTGCTGGGATGAGAATGAAGCTACAAACAAAAAATCAATAATGCCTTTACAAAGTAAAAACCCAGAGCAGAAGAAACACATTACAGCCACCTACTGCTGTCTGAAAGAAAGGAGCAAAACTCACTCATCTGGCTTAAAGGCCATGTAGTGCCTGCTTTTTGAAATTTTGCTGCCAGACAGTGTACCTAAATAGAAGATGTTTTATCTCTCCAACATAGGTGGTTAATTAAAAATAGTTGTGGTGTTATGAGACATCTCTGGTTGGCCTTGTGCATTCTACTGGTGATTACAATTATTCTCCCATTGCAACCAACTTCACCTTCGCTAAATCAGCCATTTTTTTTTTCTGAGCTGTCAGGACTCTGGCTGAAAACACAGGGACTATTCAATTTCCATCCTTCTCTTTCATACTGTGGTATACAAGAAACTTCTACATATTCTTCAGTTTTCATAAGACACTTCATTCTTTTAACTCAGAGAAGATTTCTTCCAATAATGTATGCATTCAGGGCAAAATCCAGCTCCTTTTGGATGGCGGGATTCAAATGCAAAATAACTATTGCTCTTTTCTGCCATAGTTATGGCTTTCCCTATGAAGCGCTGTTAAAAAAAAAACCACCCAAAGCTGTGACATGTAACACCACTGAAAATATCCAGAACCCACATCAACCCATAGTCTTAAGTCATGTAAGTATAAGGCATTCACATGAATCTCACAGTAACAATAACTGGCATCACTCTGCTTTTGAGGGACTTCCTTTGAAAGAGATTTTGCAGAGAGTTCCAAATTTGGCATCAGTACAAGCTCACAGACTTCATCAGAAACAGCCTTATTTACTAGGTTTCCTGGGGAAGAAAAAAGGCTCTGGATATTCAGTTACTTGTAGGCAAAGTGTCAAATTTTTAAAATTAAGAAGCAAAACAGGTGTTCCCAAGAATTTCAGAGTGGATGAATTTGGTAAAGATAAATTATGCATAAAGGCATGTATAGTAACCTGAATTCCTGTCTAGGAAGGAGTGACTAAAGCAGGGGAATAAGAATGCTGCTTGGGCCCACCTGGATCGGGGTATGCACTGGGGCTAAAATAGCCAAAATGTACTAAGATTAAATAAATATTATATAATATAAAACTTCAGCGAAAAATGAAGTTTTGTGAAAGGGGGAAGTAATCTACATTTTTGGAACAAGATCATACAACAGCTTAAGTTATAACAAAAGAAGGAAAGTTAGGATAGCCAAGACAATTATTCTGACATCCTCAAATGACATTTTTTTCTCTATTTTGAAAATTGTCTAAATATAATTTTAAAAGGGAATGAAAGGAGGTTTGAACAAATGTAAATGCCTCAACAAAACTTGGATGCTGCTAAAATATTTTATCCAGTCAAAATGGTTTTATTTTGTTGGTTTATTTTACCAAGAAAAAAGGAAATTAATTGCTTTTATTTGTGCTTTCAGCATGTAAAAATAATCAACTTGCAGCGTGTTCTAGAGTCACCAGTCAATGTCACATCTTGTGACTTGACATGACTAACCCACATAAGGCCTAGTGTTTTCTGACTGGTTGCTGCTGCAGTGACAGTGCTCACTAGTTCCCACTGCAAACTCCCTGAACAACCAAGGAAAACTACAACTTCCCACGCCTACATAAAGCCCTCCACTGCTGCGGCATTACGCTCTTCAGCATTATACTCGCATGAACGGGACTGCTGAAATCCGAACATGTGCCTAGAGTGACAGAATATAAGGCTTTAATTAAAATGGTTGTAAACACTCATCATTTCTGAGAGTTCCTCCCAGTGAATCACGAGTTTATTTTCATTCCCTTGCCAGCCATGCTTGCTGCAGTGCCACTGCAGCTGCTAGCAGGGAAGAGATTCACAGGGGTGGTCACCTCTCCTCCGAAAGAGATGACACTCATTACCCTCTTTGTGCCATCTTTTTTCTCTTGCTGTACCACATCTTAAAGATGAAAAAAGGAAACACAGTGCCTGGGGCTGCTGGCTGGCACCAGGGAGAGAGGGACCATCAGCCAGGGCTCTGAATACACCACAGGTGCTGCTGATCTGTCAAGGAGCTTCTCTGAAAACCAGTGACAGTCAGTGAGGAGAAAAAGGGGTAAAACACAGTGACTTCCCCACTGGGGTTTCTTTCTGTGAGAGCACCTGCAGAAGGTCCTCGGCACCAACCAGCTTCCTAAAGCACCTTTTGCAGGGAGGGCCAGAGCACTTGCCAAAGCAGGCAATGACCAGAATCCTGCTACAAGTCACAGCTGCCAGGAAAGCTCACTTTACCAAACCACATCTACTGCTGGTCACGGTGCAAATTGACCTGCCTGGCCACAGTGCTGCTGTTTCTGATGCCTTAAGATCCTTAAGATCTTAAGATCCTAGTATACAGAACTTTAATATGGTTTTTAACACTTAATAATAGTAGTAACTAATCACCCTTTGACACCCTTTGTACCAAATTCTTGAAATACTCTTTAGTGTTCTTCTCAAGGATTTCAATGGATAAAGATTCTAGCAAGAACATCCAATCTCTATAAGATGTACCTAAAGAACATAATAAGCACATTCCTTTGTATAACCTTAGTCAAAGGGTTATATCTAAGAGGGTCCAGAAGCCTTCAAAATGGTCTAAGCAGGAGAGAGTGAGTTAATGAAGATGAAGGTGGGGTGAGGTATTATTTTTTTTTAGACCACCAACCCCATTCTAGGAGGCATGCCTGTGGGAGGTCCTGGGGGACAGATAATTTTCAGTCTGGGTGTATCCCCATGAAGTAATAGTTAGATATAATATAGTTAGATGATACTATAAGTTTGTAAAACCTGTGCTTGTGAGTGCATATGCCATCTTTGTGCACCTAAGATGTCTCATTAAAGAGCTGGTTTTTACTGTTCTATACTAACAATGTCCAGATAATTATTTCTTCGATTTTAGGCAGCAATTCCTTTCCAGCAGCCCAGATGCTGCTTCGCTTTTAGCACTGCTTGTGCCTGTTGCAAATGAGCACAGTTTGGAAGGAATCACATGCCAGAGGAGCAGTCTAACTGGCTGCATCTCCTTTTTCTGTACCTTTTCCTATGTCATATTTTCCCAGCACATTATAGAGAGGCTGGAAGAGGGACAGGCATTACAGCAGAAGTGGTGGCAGCAGCCCCAGGAGAATGTACACCCTCTGCCCTGCACTGGCACGATGTCTGTGCTTCAGCTTCCCTGTCTCTAGAGTGGAACACCTGGGTCACGCTGCAGAGGCTACAAATGGAGTTTTTCAGTCCTTTCAGCGAGAAGGTTTTAAAGTAGAAAACAGAATCAGTACGATCCTGTAAAACATTTTCTACATTTTGAGCCTACTGATGCAGAAAATTTTTTTTCACCAGCTTGCTGCAAGGTGTGACTTTTCAGATCACTATACTATGTCAGTAAAATGTCATTACTAACATTAAGTACGTTCATTCCTTAAAAACAGCATACAATTGACGAGAAATAATGGTACAAATCAAGTTTAGAAAACAGTTTTGAAATCAGCACATACTTGAGTTTTTCCTTACCAATGTACCTCTATCAGTTTTATATTAGGACATGCTTCTTGCCAGGCACTGCCACTGATTTTTATTTTATTCTTGTATTTTATCAGCTGCAGAGAAAACTATTGTCCTTGGCACTGTCTACTGAGCTATAGCAATGTGCTGGATTTCAGGGAGTCTTATCAGCTCTGCGCTGAGTGGTCCTTAAGCCAAAGACCCACTTTGAAAGCAAAATATGCTGCCTGAGCATCTCAAGATTTTCCAGCTAATCTCTCACAAGGTACGAGAAGCACAGTCTCAAGAACCCATGGATAAAGGCTATCAGGTTGTGATGAATGCCTGGCAGCTTCCTTTTCATTATGCTGGAAAATAGATAAATTCTTTACTAGCTTTGTGCTTGCAGAGTTCACAGGAATTGTCACATAGGTATAATTCCCATTCTTAAGAAGGGAAATAGGAAAATCCAGCCAAGGAAACCTGCGTTAGCAGTCAACTAAGAAACGTAAAGAAGATTTGACACTCCTTACAGTTTCTGTACTTTTTACAGATGCATAATCAACGGTTTGGATGAATTTTTTCTTCAGTACTATAACCTGTTTCCCTTGCTACAATTTACACATCTGCATTTCCGATTCAACTTGTCATTACCAATAAATCCTAAGAGGCTACATCTAATGTTGTTTTGCATGCTGGCCAAGAAACCAAAACACTTCTGCCTCCCAGCATCACTCTGCAATCTTTTTCTCACAGAAAGAGCTGCATTTTCCAAGGCCTGGGACGAGATGCTGAAGCACTGATGTCATTTGCCTGAACTGCCAGGCCCTTCTTTTCCTGTTTCTCTTTGCTTAACAAACTCCTGAATCACTCCAGCTCCACCATGTGACTCACAGCTTGTTCCATAAATAATTGGAAGCTGGAAGGAGCCAAGAGCAATAAAAACAGAACCTGAAAGTGTTGGAATGAGATTGGTTACCTTGGTGTTGTTTTGCTTTGTTTTGTTTTTTTTTTTCTTTTCTTTTCCATAAGGGAATCTGCTCTTTACAAAGGAAAAAAGAAAAGTCATGTGCTTTATTTAGCAGGAGTTAGCAATGCATGCTCTGCTCCCTGCAAAGGGCCAAGCTGACGTCACCAGCTTCATATACTCCCTCAAAGCCTTTTACTGAAGTTGGGATGAGAGGATTTTCAGCTGCTTTGACTGAATGCAAGCCGGAGGAATAAAGTTCCTCTGATGGCTTCACTTTGGGCTGTTGCAGGTATTCATTAGGCACCAAATACCTCACTTGGAATAGTGTAATCCCATCACATTAATACTTAGGAAATATTAATTATATCAACCTTCAATCAATCTTCAATCCTGTGAAGTAGAAACATTGTCTACCTTATCTCTATTTTAAACAGAAGACAACAAGGGCAAAAATAGAGACTTTTGCCAAGAAGTCTACACTAAAAACATGAAGAGAATAAAAGGGTTGCATTTTCTTGTCTGTCATATGATGCATATTCAACTGAAAAGGTTAGGTGGATTATATAAACTACACATAAAACTGTTACCTAAACACCAGGGGCAAGAAGAGGTATCACAGAGTTTTGACATAATATAAAAAGCGTGGGAATAATATTGCAAGGAAGCAAACAAGCAAGGAAACAAATGGAATTCAGAGCCAAATTTCTCACCAACCATTTAACAAAGTGCACTCCAAAACAAGAATCAGTTAATCTTGCTCAAGAGATTTAGCTTGCCTGTTTTCCACTCTACATGACTGACCTACCTACACAGCAGATGTGAGCACAGGTGTGAAGTTACTACATAGCTGGGGAAAGCTGGGTGCTCTGAGCTGTCCCATGCCACAAACAACCTCCAACTCATTTACAACATGAAGGTTTTACTGATGATGTTACATGCAGACCCCAAATGAGCCAATACTGGTTTCCTGGGGCACTGCAGATTCATCTGGTCACAGCCTCTTCCGGACAATTCACATCTGAATGTATCACACAACCTCTTCTCCATCTCTGTTCTCTTACCAGTTTCTGTGTTGCCAAATTGGATTAGCTGACCCACAGCACATTTATGACAATTGCAACCATGAAAACAGTTTCAATACTGGCAGGCCTGTATTTGAACATCAGAATTGTCACCGTGGGAGCACGCTGTAAAGCAGCTGTGCTTGTGGAAGGCTCTGCCTGAGGTGCAAATTTCCTTTTGAACACTTTCAAATCACCCCAGAGATTATTAGCTCATCCATGATTGCAGCTCTGTTGCCCATTTGCTACAGGTTCTGGAACAAAATGGGAATTGAAGTCACAGTGTCTCTAATAAATCTCTGCTAGGAAAGAGCTGGTCTTGAAGTGGTCATAAGAAAAAAAAAAGCGTATCAAAATAAAAATGGAGTAAGAAAAAAAAATAAAGTAAACATTCTCTACAATTTGGATGCATTTGCCACAGAGGGCTATTTTTCAGTAATTTTACCACTGAGTATTTTAAGGCATTTCTTTCCCTTCCAGCCCCCCATAGTTCAGAGGATCTGTCATACAGGTCTCTAGTGCCTCAATTCTCATGGCTTGATCATTACTCACAACTTAGACCAGCTCCATTCTCTACAGAAAGGCACTATACTTTTTATCTTCTAACTTTTTCTGCCAAACTGTGGCAGTGAGACCCTCTGGGTGTGATTCAACCAATTTTCTTATCCACTTCAGTGAACCTTGACTTTGTGCTAAGAGGGTAATTTCTTCCCACAGCTTCTGGGGACATCACATGAAATTGGACTGTCACTAACTGGACCCCATTTTTATGGTTTTTAGGGCATTCAAAGTCTCCAGTGTACTAGATCTTCTTTATTTTCATTTCTTTCAGCCTGTGTCAACCTACCCTTTTAGCTCTGTTTTTCTTCCACAAAATAATCTGCCTTGTCCTCATATATGATTGGAAATTCACCAGCATGGCTCAATTGGCAGGGAAAAAAAGCCATCCCAAACTTACCTTGTGTAGAAATCTTCAGGTGTACAGAAGAGCTGCTCTCATGAAGATGCCACTGCCTGGGCCCTCTCGCCCTTCTGCTTGCTGAAAACCTGGCAGGAAAATATCTGCATTTTAGCAGGTAGAAATATCTGGTGAAATATCCATGAATTCTTCACATTCTGAAGAAACTTGCTTTACACACTGTTCTCCTTTACAATTACACTGACAACCTTGGAAGGGCAGATTCTCTGCTCCTGCAGAGCTGAAAAGCTTTGTGGGTTTCTCTTCCGCAAAATCTTTATGGGATGCAGGTCCTGGATCTGACTTTACTGGGATGATTGAGTTAGACCAGGGCCAAAAAAAGCCTTCCCAGCTTGTCCTTGCTGCTTTTCCTGCCCTGGAGCAGGTATGTGCTGTCCTCAAAATGTATCAGGCCCATCTCTAAAAGTATTAGGACTTTTTCCCTAAGGCATTAAAAAACATTCAAACCAGGAAATGTTGCAAGCCATAGCAAAAGAGAATTTAAAATTAGGAAGAGAAACTCCAGATAAAGAAGGAAGAGATCTGGTGAATGTGTGTCTCACTGCCATCACAGCATGATCTCTAAGAAAATTTTTCAGCACAGTAACGGGAGGAAGACAGAACTAGCAGGCACCTGCCAGGACATTCAGTCTAGCCAACATGCCCACACCACCCTTTCCGATTCCAGTGAGATCCATCTTAAAAGTAGTCAAAAATCTGACTTGTGGAGCTACTCTTTGAATCCCTAAAACTCATTTGCTAATTTCAAGCTCAAATTTATTCCTGGTCATTTGTATTCTAAGGCACTCATGGCTCCTTTTCTCCTCTCTGGTATTTACCCGCCTGATGCGCTTCCAGACAGCAAACATATCCCAATTCTGCTTTTGTTTTGCAAGGTTAAACAAATCATTCCCTTCAATCTCCTACTGGAAAGCAGAATCCCTATTCTCACTGCTCTTTCGGCATCTGCCAGATTCAATTCACCTTCCTGCAAAGGCAGCGATCAGAACTATACATGGTATTGGAATTAAAATTAACTACCTCAAAACAGGGAGAAAAAGGATCTCTTTTGAGGGTCATCTTAAAACTTGTAAAGAAAACCCTAACAAGATTTATAGCATACATTAGAACTAGACTCTTTCATTCCTTATGTTTATGGAAAAAGACTAATAGAACAGCACTATATGGCTCTTCTGTCTAAATTATCTCTTGCATAGCTGTGTTATAATTTGATCCCAATCTCAAAAAGAAGTGGATAGAAAGTAAATTGTAAGGTTTGTGGGGTTTCTGTCATGTCATGGTAGCACTGCTTCTGTCCCTGAACCTGGAATTAAGGGTTTGAGGCAAAGACTGAGATCTCAAGTGAAAGCCTAATGCAGTGATTTCAGCAGGCAGAAAGCTAGGTCCAGAGGAGTGATTTTCATATTTCAGAACCAGTGGACCTTTGCAAGTGTGTGGCCTGCCAAGCAAATGTACATTCTTGCAGTCCCAGCATTTGCCACTTACCAGGATGCATCCTACATAAGCCCTGACGCAGTCTCTGCAACTAGTCAAAGCTACTTTCTGTAGCCTTCTGACCCCAGAGTGTTTCCCTGAAGCAGAGTCTGTGCAATGCTTCCCTAGGAATATCCTCGAACACGACACAAGCTTTTAAAGACACTATGTGAAAGACCATGGACATATTTTCTCAGTCTGGGTATAGAAATACCCTCATAATGAAAAGAAAAATGGCTCTGCTTTGGCAATCATTTCAGTGACTTTGTTTCCACAGTCCCAGGAAAGTTTACTGGGTAGCACAGGTAGCAAAATGCAACAACAGCAGATATTGTCAATTTTCCGCATTAGGAGTCCTTCCAGGAAAAAGGCTTATCACCTCCTGGTGACATTCTGTTTTGCATGGTTGTATTCTCCAAGCTGGAAGAGGGGAAAGCCAAGAGATTCACACTGTCATCCGCTTTCTGTCCTTTAGACCTTGAAAATTGATTTTATGAACAAAGAAAAGAAATACATGCAGGCACTGAAGCCACAGTGTCAGCAACATCCTCAGAGTACTGGCCAGACCTTCTCTGTAGGCTGCTTTTTGAAGCCATCAAAACCAGAGGGATTTCTTCCCTATGTATAACAGAAATAATGCTCAGAACAGAAAAATACCTCATGGCTAACTCAAACAATTGCTCCACTTCAGCACCTTCTGTCCTGCAGTCCTTACGAATAGTTATTGTCCTTATTGGGCCAGGTTAATTCCAATTGCACATCATCTGTAGATTAGATTTATGCAGACAAATTAGTGTTCTACTCATATACTGCAGAGAGGAACAACATTCACGGGTTTTAACTTTTCTAATTTTCTACAGGCCTTTCTATGGCCTGTAGTGCATGCTTAGTTGGGTTCATATGACAATAGGAACAAGAAATGTTTGTTTCTAGGTCTTTCATTTGCAACTATCTGAAATACACATATTGTTTGTAGCACAAAAGATATCACGTGGACATCAGTGAAACACTTTTGCAAAACTTTGGTTGTAGGCATGGAGAAGTCACAATCCCAAAGAGGTTCAGTGGGTCAGGAAAGCCTTGACTCTCAAACCTGCTCTATTTTCTTGCAGGAGACCCTGTCTGTGCACATACTTATTCATGGGAGAGAACCATAACAGAATCAGAAATCTAAATTACATTTAAATTTCTTTTTAAATATTTCCTTAACCTAAGACTCAACATACTGGAAATTACCATAGGGCAAATACATTATAGTAAAGTTTTTGTGAGGATGTGAAAACCAACTTAAAAGTCTGAGCTCTTCCACCAAGAAGTTTATATCAGGCCAGTACTAGGAGAGGATCCAGGACATCTAACCATAATGTCTCAAGAATAGGCATTCATGTCTCCTTTACCCATCAAAAGGACTTATTAGTTCACCTGCCTTAGAGTATAAAGTAAATTCACACATGCCCACAATGTTACCTACGCTGATAAACTGTGAGCAAGTTCCCTGGCATGAACACAGCCTGCTCCAACTTTCCCAAGCAACTTCTGCACTTGTTTTGGTGGAGGGAGTGTGCCAGGAACCGCACCCAAGCAACAGTTTGCCTGCAGCCACCTACTGCAAGCAAACCCAGCTCACCAGCATAGACACAGACTGTTCCATGCCAGTTGGCCTCAGTGGCTGGGAACATTCCCAGGCACGTTCCATACAGTGATACAAACCCAGACTACGTCCTTCTAACAAAATTACAAAGTCAAATCAAATCGTCACGGAGAAGCTGTTCAACATATGGTTTTAATAGTGTGTAGGTTTGCAAGTGTCTGGCATTTTCTGGGCTCACTACACTAATCATGTGCTCCAGTTAAATACACTGACACAATTTCACAGTTACAGTGGACTTGCTGAACTCCACCAAAGCTGTGATGAACTGACTACTTTGGAATGATAAAGCTTAAAAAAGACTTTCTAAGGTCAAGTTTGGTCATGACCTAAGTTTCAATCAGCAAACCTTTTCTGCATTTTCATTATAATTTTCTGCTGTGTCATGGCAGCTGCCTTCCACAGCCAGGCACCATCTAAAACAATTCTAAGAAAGCAACTGCTCTACTATTGTGCAAGCGAAGTTGGAGACACAGATGTGATCGATTGGAGGTCTGGCAAACTCCAAACTCTATTTTAACTCCACTCACAAGATCTAGGGTGTCCCATTAAATTACTGAAATAAACATAATACTTTCTCTCCTTCAAAATCAGCGTGCAGGCATTCCAGTTGGAAAAGGACTTCCAGAGTTCTCCAGTCCAACCTCTTGCTCAAAGCAGATCTAGATAAATCAAGATGCCTGGGGGCTTGTGCAGCTGTATTTTGAAGATCCCCAAGGGTGGAGAGTTTACAGCTTCTCTAAGAACACATTCCAGGGTTTGACCATCTTCACAGTAGAAAAATGTCCTTATACAAAGTCAGAATTTCCCATGTTCCAGCCTGGTAACAACCCAGAACCCTGCTGAGGGCAACCAAAAACCCCTAAGGGCAGCCAACGACCCTTTTGTGGGGCAACTGTGGGGAACTGGGAACTCCTTAAGTTCCCTAGGAGTTCCTGGAGGCAACTGGAAGTAACTGTGAACCCTGAGGGCATCCCAGAATTATGCTGAGACAACCAGGGATAACTGGGAACCCTAAAGGGCAACCCAGAACCCAAAAACATGTATCTGGTCAGTCATGTGCACTGAAAGTGTAAGAGTCAACAAATATTTTATTCTACTCTGTATGTGCAAATGGGCCAAATTCAGGTTGCACTGGGACCTTAATTTGTAGCAATATTTTTTTTCAACACAAAATTTAATAGGTATTTGTAAAATATTGCAGAATGCGAGACTGAATATGCAAAGCTTGACAGCTAAAAGTCTACTCCTTACTCCATCTTCCAAGTTAGAGACAGATGAGCAAGGCCCAAACAGGTATTTCCCTCCTTGCACTCTTATGTATCCACATGACGCCAGCAATGTAGATGAACACCAATAAACACTAATCAAAACGTGCAGTATTCTTCATCAGAGGAGTTTTATGAGACATGATTTGGCCTTTAAAGTAATTGGCCTGATCCTTTCATAATAAGGACAGCTGAGCTCAGTTAGGTTGACTATGATTGATGATAATTCCAACTGTTTCCATTGCTGCACAATGAACAGTCTGGGAAAAAAATCCACCACTACATTCATTAGGAGAACTTCCATAACATTTAATAAAAGACAAACCCATCAGACCCATGTGTCACAGAAGCTATCCCCCACGCTGAAGTGCTTTGCTGGGTCAGGGCAGGAGATGATGACACCATTCACTGAGCATTTAGGGCAGTATAGGCACATCGCCTCGCCTGATTAAGCCCGAAGAGAGGCATTGAGGATTAATTACAGGACTTTTTTTTTCTAACAAAGGTTCAAACCCTTGTAATAGAAGATACACCGTGCCTGACTACTACTGAATTCAGTTTTGTACAGGCTGCCAATGAATTTATTGTTTGGTCTCCATGTTTTGCAATGACTCATGTTGTGACACATTTGTCGGGGGAATACTCGCATATACGGAAATACACGCACAGGGCAAACAGGCACAGTACTAAAAAGGGAGGCCAAATTATGATTCCATTATCCTTGAGAGCATCTTTTAAAAGAAGATGAAAACCAGAACAACAAACAACCAAACCTAACCTCCAGCTAAAAATAGGAGATGTTCAGCTGAGCTCTTTTGTACCAGAGCAAGTATTTATAGATTGCTCAGAAATCCTTAATAAGGAGGGGTTTAATGGAAACTGGCGTGTTCTTAACTAAAACAGTGCTAATGGGTACCATGATGAGGCTTCTCCACCATTTACCACAGGGGCCATTGAGCCACCAGATGGTTTGCCAGCTCTACAACCATGGATAATTCATGTTACACAATTAACAACTCCTCAGAGGAAAGCAAATGATCATTCCTGCAGCTTAATGACAAAGTAGGTAGGTAAATAAATAAATAAATAAACCCTATCGTTTTCAAATTTCTGTCACGTCCATCAGAAAAATTTCTGAATGAAATGCAGAGAGAGATATCTATTAAAGACAAAACATTAAAGCAACAATAGTGTATTTTTGACTAGCATTCATCTGCAACTATAAGAGATGAAAGATTTGGGGCAGAGGGACAAGGCATTCAAATTTCTAAAATTGTCTGGTTTTATTTAAGAATTACCAGTGTTCATTTTTAGATTTTCCACCAGAAAATAAATGGTTCAATGTAATATCAAAAACTGTCAAGACACATGCAAGAGACCTGTAAAGGTCTTTATGCAACTCTAAGGAAAGCTCTCCGGTGACAGTAGACAACCCAGAGTGTGTTTAAATAACTGAGATGTTAAATCCTGTGGAGGGACAGTGGGTTCTATTTGCTACTTGTAGCATTAATAAACAATCTCTTTTCCATTGCTTACACCTTCATTCTGTCTCTATTTTAGGGCTCAGGATTTTACAGGAGCCAGGGGAGCCATTCAGGTCTCAGAGGCAATTCAAGGGACTGAGATATTTTTGCCCTGGAGCTTGGAGGGACAGGGGAGTGCAACAGGGACCATAACCAAGGCTAAGCCTCGACATCTCTGGACTCAGCATGCCCATGGTTCACAACTGGAGTGTCTGTTCACCTCCACAGAAAGACTGGAGAAGTACTAACAGTTACAAACATGCAAGATCTGGTATTAAACCCTGTGACTTTTATCCCTCCATTACAAAATGACTTTGTTTATGACTCAATCACCAATATATTTTTGGAAGCTTGTGTTCTGGCGATCCCAAAGCGTTCTTTTCCTCTTATGAAAACCTTAGTATTTCTTTGGGGTGTGGTACATAGATTGGATACAAATTCTGGCTGAGGGCTAAGGCTAACTATGAAAAGTGGGAATGATATTTTGCAAGAGATGAACCTTCTCAATTTCTCTCAGTCATTGCTATGAATACCTAAGGCACTTATTTTTTAAACAACATAATCTAAATGCATGTTAAAAGGCTAAAATGTACATTGCATAGTACTGACCCTTAGAATACAGGATTTAGGAAAGTTCAGTGAAAGAAACTGGCTTTAAACCAAAAAATAAACAATGCCTCTTATTTTGTTTCAGATAGCTGGAGAGAGTGGCCAAATCACAGTTCAAAGCCAGAAAAACACAAGTCCAGCTTTTCTTATTTTGCTAACAAAATAAACATATATTCATTCTTTTGAGTGAACTCTTGATAGTACTGATTACTTGAAGAGTTTCTTACCTGTAAACACATCTCTTTGACTTTGCACATTATTATAGTTTCTCTGAGTGCCAGTCATAGTAGGAGTACGTGCCAAATACTGTCCTTTTCCTCATAAATGGCAGCCTTCCAAAAGCTTTAGCTATATATAACTACTGGAGTGTTTGAGGAATTTGGGGAATGAAAAAATCTCCAGCAGACTAATTTGCTCAGGTCTGTAGTAGGAGCTTGAGACCTATCTCTGCATTTCTTAATCAGTAGTAATTCAGGAATATTTTTTTTCCCCTTGCCTCTGTATTGTATGTTACATCTACAATCCACCCCGACCAGGCTCCTGCACGTCTCCTTTAGTAGCAGTGGTCATGTGAATCTCCATCAGCTCCCATACCCTTTACAGCTATTCAAATCCACTAGTTCACCACCCCTTCTTTGGTGCCAAGACACTTGCTGATTAGAAACTCGTGTTTAAACAAACCTCAGGTGGTATGACTTTGCTCTTAGGGAACGTTTATTTGGGATGTGGTTATGTAATGCAGCTATAAACATCACAAGGTGGACTGGTCAGAAAATTGATCTAGGTTTTAAATCAGGATACTTTTAACACAACTAAGTCCCTCAAACTGATTCATCATTATAACTGCTGAAGAATGAAACAAAATTGAGAGTGACGGTGCTGAAGGTGGCACTAGCATTAAGAGTATCCATAGATGTCTTAAATTCTCTTCCTATGCCCACAAGCCTCTACCAATCTGCTTTAGGACAAAATTGATGCTTTCATCTCACCTGCTGATAGCTATTGACATTCATGTAGGCCATGAATCAAACCAAATAGCAGCTTCCCAAGCAGCAAACAGGAGAAGCATTCAAGGAATTCATCCTTTGCCAGTGATATTTATTGGGTTCAGATGAAAACCTGATGATCTAGAGGAGGGCTCTGCCTTCTCCTATGCTCAGCATGTGCTAGCTGGGAGCCATCTCTCTAACCAGAGGTGACCAGGAACTGGATAAACTTTTGTGTTTGCAAAAGACATCAAACAGCAGTATGTAGCAAACTGTTCTGCAGAGGAAAATCTCCAGTTAGCAGTTGAAAACTGGATCGTTTTTAAACCATTCTCTTATTGCAGTTTTTCATACTATCACTGGACATTTGAAATTATATCTGGATACTCTTGTATACACAAGAATGATTTCTACCGTCTTTATTTTAACTCTGTACTTTGTGATATACAGACTTCATCTCAATCCCACTGTGAATTTTGGGCCTCACACTTCTCTGTTAAAACTGCAGACACAGCAAATGCATCAGCAGGTGTTAAGTTTGAAGCCATCTAGTAGAATGTTACAGTTCTGAAAATCTTCTTTTTTTTCCTCAGTCATATTTCCCATTCAGTGAGCAGAGTAAGTAGACATATCCCTGGTATTCGTTCCCTGCAATACATTCAATTTTCCTTTTTCTTTGAAGATGCAATAGGAAAATCAGTTTCTTAAACAGCCAGGCAAAGCCAATAGTTTGAACAACTATCATTATGAGATGCAAGGTCAGAGGCTTTTACCTGCAGGAACCTGAGTACACCATCCCTACCAGGGCTTTATACACCAGGCTAAAACCTTTCTTCGTTGTTCTCTCTTAACACTATCAAGCATGGGCAAACACAAAGGAGCCAGCAAGTGATTAAGAAGTACCATGTAAAAATCTTCCTAGATTTGGGGGTTTTTAAAATGACTGAATGCATTACAGAGTTCTCATGCATTTGGGTACTTGTGCAGCAGCCCACTGTGAGGATTTTGCTGGCCGTCACCCACACCCTCACAGACCGACATGCAGCAACTTGGGCTGAACATGAAAAGGAATGCATAGGAAAAAGTTACAAGGTTGTAAAATGTTAACAGTCACTTGCTTCTGTTTTTCAGTATATAACAACCTAAATAGACTCATCTTGTTAATACAATGTGAGTAATGAATAACCCAGGCTGTTCTGGTTTTGTGATAATGTTCTACTAAATCTCCACTACATTATACTTTTGTGCACATGTGGACGTATACTTGGCTACAAAATTTTCTGCTCTGATTCTGCCCAGCTAAAAAGCATTACAGCCACTTCTGGCTTCAGCAGAGAAGGATAGGAGGTAGAGCATACTGTTTAACAATGAAGTTAAAAGCAAGTTAATAATCAGAATTTGCTATGGTCAGTTTCTTTACAGATCACTATATTGAAGGCACATTAGAAGTCTGTCCTTTCTAAAAGTTTTTCCCTTGTAAGACTCACATTCATGCAGCAGGCAGAAGCACATATGCAGTTTGCAGCCTTTCAGTAAATAAGTTGCTCACAAGTAAAATTTAACAACCTGGAGAAAGCAACAGATGAACCCAGCTTCTAAAGAGGCAAAAAGAACTTCTCCTGCTATGAGAATGTCACACACAAAACTACTTGAACAGAACATCTGTTGTCTATAATCTGATAGTAGTCTAGGTTTTGAACAGCTCAAAGAGATCTTAAAACATGGGCAGATGTGTGGTTAAAGGCAGTGCACAGGATGGGGACCATCCTACCCTCTTCCCTCAGACGGAAGAATAAAACCTCACTGCTGCCAGAGTGCTGTCTCACTGTCAGCACACATTTGGACAGCCTAAGACCTTATGGCTTGTTTTATAGACTACCCAGCCTTGTATCAGTCAACCTGAGCCTTTGTCCTTGTGAAATCATGCCAGAAAGCTGCTCGGGCCAGGGACAGATGTCCTTTGTTCCAGAACAGATGCGGCCTTGCTTTGTGCCCTTTCTTTCACAGCCTCCTGGCTGGGGCCGCGGTGGCACCCTGTCCCCTAAATTGCCGTATCTGACATCTGCCACGGCAGCACAGGGAACATCTCTGCTTGGATGCAGAGCAGCTGCACGAGCCATAAGGGCACTGCTGCTGCGCAACTGCCAGGACCCGCTTGCTGCTGTGGCTGCCGCAGCACGGAGCACGTGTGTGTGTTTGTGAGTGCCTCTGCTCGCCTCCCCGGCTGCCTTTCAGGACTGCAGGAGGTGATAGACCCGTGGCTGAAAGCTGTGACTCCAGCTCTGAGGATGCAAAGCAGCAGGATTTGAGGAAGCACTGGAGTTGCTACAGCTGAGTCAGCAAGCCCCAGTCGCTCCCGTGCCTGTTTGTCCTCCAGCAAGCTGCTGTCTGTGCAGCGAGCTTCCCATTACACCTCGCTTGTTTGGTAAATTAGGAAAGTGTGTAGAAAGAACGGTCTCAGCTATCCCAGAGTAGACCAAAATATCTGAATTTACATCCCTAGGCTGCCTACGTCTACTCTGAACTTTGCAAACAGAACATCCTGCTCACGAGGCAGGACAGTGAAGACAGATTGAGAGAAGTGAGGTTGTTTAGCCTGGAAAAAAGGCAGCTCCAAGGAGACCTTAGAGCAGCCTTCCATTACCTAAAGGGGGCCTGCAAGAGAGCTGGAGAGGTACTTTTTACAAGGCCATGTAGCGACAGGACAAGGAGGAATGGCTTTACACTGAAAGAGGATAGATTTAGATTAGAAATTAGGAAGAAATTTTTTTAAGTGTGGTGAGGCACTGGAACAGGTTATCCAGAGAAGTTGTGGATGCCCCATTCCTGGAAGTGTTCAAGGCCATGTTGGATGGGGCTTTGAGCAACCTGATCTAGTGGAAGCCATCCCTAACCATGGCAGGGGTGTTGGAACTATATGACCTTTAAGGTCCCTTCCAACTCAAACCATTCTATGATTCTATGTTTTCATCCTTCAGAACACTTCCATGATATTCCTACAGATCTCACTGATGGAGGCAAGGATAAAGGCTTTTAATTCTGCCTCCTCATAGAGTTCTGCCTCTTTACCATCATTCAGAATGAATCTCTGTCCACAGTTCTTGAAAAATCCCTATCCAACAGCCAGCATGGTATCACTCTGGCTGTGTCTAACCTGACCTTACACCTATTGTAGGTTGCTGAATCACCCAGATATTCTGTCTTTGTAGACTGTCTCTCTACTTTTTCATTTGTGCCAGCAATAAGTAGTATAGCAACTGCAAAGTAAGCCACCGGAATGGAATTAAAATTAATTTTTTACTTTTTGCTAAACTCATTTTTAGCCAGATCAATTCCTTGAGCCATTCCACTTCCTGACAACAGAACTAGCTGGGATGGGAGCAAGCATAGACTGACAGCCAGCTGGATTTGGTCTGGCTTCAGTCATGATGAAACAGCATCCTCCTTCAAAAAGCGAGGCCTCAACAAAGGCATGACTCATGCAGTGACCTATAAGGTTTAAAAAAGATGTAGTGAGTGATAACAGCAAAGCCTGAAGTAGAAAATAATGGTGCATGAAGTAAGCTGGTGTACTTTGAGTGACTGATGCCTTCCTTGGTGGAGCATGTAATGCCTCTCCTTTTCTTACATATCACCGTTTGGTTGCCTGTTGGCTGAGGATTAAGCTATCTAATTTCTAGTTACTGCCTGGTGTGGAAAGCACTTGCTACACACACCTTCTGGATGGTAAAGGTATGAAGGTCACATCTATGAAGCTCAAACAAAGAAATATCTTAGACTCTCAGAGGAAGAAAAGCTCCCTGTGAAACCTAAAACAGCTACAACTACTCATGAACTGGAGAGGAGGAGATCTGAGTCTACTCTGAAATGGTGGGGAGAAAATATCACTATTTTCATAGAGAAAGTATCTTAGTAATTGCAGGAGTACCCCTGCAATTGTAAACTGTTGAGTGATTTAAAACTGTAGAGAAAAAAATAATCAAAGGGATGTCCCCTGATGTCTCATGTTCTCTTCCTGAGGCACATATGGTAGTCGTGGCTTTTGATGTTTGCAATCACAACTTTAATTTGTAGGGAAGTTTTCTGTAAGATGCTATATGTAAGGGCAAGTGAAGATGATGTTCTCTGGCCTCCAGGGCATCTGAAATAACTTTTGTCTCAGAAAAAAAGAATCATTAGTCTAAAGTGCACAGGCTTACTCAGAGGCCTCACTTTACAGGGCAAGCTCCTTGGATCTTCTTACTTGAAACAGTGAAAGCAGGCATTTCAAAAACAGTATCCCACCATTTTCTGTAATAATTTTTTATCATTAAATTCAGAGATAGTTCCAACTGCAGCACAGTCACTGTACAAAACTGCTTCTTCCTTTAAAGAGGAGCAGGTCATCATCAGCCTGGAGATTGAGGCCAGCAGATGAATGGGAAGGTTAGTCTCCAGTGAAACACTAAGCATCTCCCTCTTCCTCAGGCACTGACAGAGGCTTCAGATTCCTCCCTCAAGACTAGCCATTGCTCAAAGATTATCTTTAATATACTTCTTTCAAGCAGACTAATCTCCCCCATTGTCTAGACTGCACAATACATGCTTCAAACAAGAAGTGCAAATAGGGACATTTCTATGTTCTCTCCTCATCCCTCTTATGTGAACAGCCAAGAAACCAACAGGGAACAGAGTCTTAGATCTTGGATTTGATTTGCACACTGCAATATAATTGCAATCCAAATTGTAATAATATGACAGGAGAAAGATTCCTTGGCTATATTCATAGACTCCACAGGCATTTCCTCAAAGATACTCTTTGAAACTCAGGGCAAAGAACTTCCTCCACAGACAAAGGGTTTTCTATCTTTTCTAGATGACTTCTTGCAGAGGCCTTTCCTTGGCTTGCCACTGGGACTGCAGTTCTCAGATAAAACTTTGTTCTTTAAGAAACCCTCAGAAAGCTTTTGGTGCTGTTAGTGTTGACCCACCGTGGGAAAACCCATCAGTGCCAGGGAAGAGGAGGCAATGTTTATAATGTGCAACAATATGGTGGCTCTTTGCCAACATGAAGTAAGGTCCAAGGGTCATGTATGCCCTGCTCTGCTGACTATTCCGACTGAATACTAAAGATCCACAAAAGTCAGCCATTGCTACAGACTTGTGTAGCAGGTTCTTTGCTGGTGTTTCAAAGATTGTATTTTAAAAAATATTTTTCTGGACACAGTTTCCATCTGTTTTTCCTGGAGTTGGTGGATGGTCAATTAACTAGAGTTTGGGGAAATCAGCAGTTTTTTGTTTGCAATCATTCATGCAGATATTTCTCTGCCTCCTGTCTGAGCTGATTTGCAAAGACAAACAACTAAAATAAACATAGTTGTAATGCTGCCTGGTTCAGAGTCAACTGAATATTCAGCTCTGGAAGTACTGCATGATTTTTAGGTAACAGCATAAATCACTCCCAATTTATTTCATGTTTGAAAGACTTCCACCACCAGATGGGCCTGCCTTGGAGCTGGGGGCTGATAGAGTTAGACTGTACTCACACTTCCTTCCTGGGAGCAGCAGCAGCAATTTCAGTGGAAATATTCACACTGAACCCTGAGCCTCATAATTTAGTCTTTTGGCTACACTCCATTTCCTTGGTTTCTGCATTGACTGGTTGGGAGAAAACACCCTGCAAATAGTTCTTGGCTTATTCCCCTGACTGCCCTGCTCCTCACCCCATGATGTTTGTCTTCAGTCTGCCAATACGGCCCTTTCCATGGATAAACAGTAAAACCAGCAAGGGGAAGAGTCCAGCTTTTATAAAAAAGGAGCGTGGAAATTTGGGGGATAGGAGGGAAATCAGGACTTACAACCCAAAATGATTCTGTAAGCCCAGTTAGGGTGGGATTCTACCAGTCACTGTGTTAGTCCAACCGAATGAGGAGCCTAGAAAGGAGAAGAGGAACAAAGGCAGAGATGGAGCAAGTCTGGCTGCCGCCCACAACAGCTTGTGAAACCCCAACCTCACCCAACAGGGACCAGAGCGCCATAACCAGCTCTGATGCTGCTGAAGCACCCGTCTGATCCTCCCACACCACAGGACAGCCTGAGAAGTGCATTTAAATCCCTTTGGGCCTTCACAAGAAGATAAAAAAAGCTGTAGCTTTGTGGGGTAAAAGCAGGGTTAAGTTTCAGTGCTCTTTGTCTTTTGTGATTAGTTACTGATCTAAAATCCACGGAATTCATTTGAAAGACTGTTACTGAGAGCACTGTTTTGGATCAAGACTACAGATCAAATATTTTGAAGACTTTATCAATTCTTCCACTGGCTACAAAGCACTGAGAAAGATGACTGGGAAGAGATACAAAAAGGAGAAAGAAACACAGAGCAACAGAAACAGCTGTACACCATTGAAACAGAATGTTACTGAGAGATGTAGTTTATAATAATTAGTTGATCAACATGCTAGGCAAGGGATTTTTTTCTGTTTTAAACCAGTAAATGCACAGATGGGGTCTATAATAGAACTGGCATGTGTGTGTGGTTCTTTTTTTTTTTTTTTAAGGCTGCATAATTTTACAACCACTACTAACATTCGCGTGTGTCGATATAATGGGAAGAGTACTCAAACTTCTGAGAATTAACATTGTCAAACTGGCTTCCTGCCTGTGAGGTGACATTGAAATTGTGAGAGTCCGTGTCTGGAGCAGCAGCAGTGGCTACAGCGAGATTGTGCAGACTGACAGACTGCTCCTAAGTAGTAGTAATTGCAGTAGAAGCAATATGATAAGTCACTTAAGAACTGTAATTTTTCCCATGTCTTCAGCCAGAGGTACAGTGACAGCTACCTTGATGAGGATCAAACAATCTATCTGCTTTTGAGGCAGAGTTAGAGAGGAGCTTTTCTGACTCCTCTTGCCATGTAGTTATGGCTGCCATGTGCAAGAGAGCATCAGCACACACTACCCAATTAGGTCTCATTGATAAACCATGTCCAAGAGCATTACCTGGTGCTCCAACATGCTCCTTTCTACCAATGAACTACCCAAACATTGTCTCTCTCCCAGATTTAACAGTTTCAGCTGCACTCTCCCTAAACCATCATCAGATATGATCTGGCAGTTAGAATGATCTAGTGAGACCCTTCCTAAGAGGTGAAAAGTTCTCCTACTGTGATGAGCCTATTCTGGAGATGAGCTGTCCCACACAGGTGGCCAACTACTTGGCTTTTTTGTGGCCACAGCCATAGAGGCCACTACACAAATGTGCCTTCTGATTGCCAGTTCATGGGTTTATTTAATTGCCCAGACTTTCTAAGGCAAGTTTGAGGGGAGGTCATTACTTCTTCCTCATTCACCTGTACCAGTGAGAAGTGAAAAAAATTAATCGAATGACACTATCAGTAATAAAAGGCTTCACAAAAAGAAAGGTACTTCAAGAAATGTGTATTCTGCTTCTCTCCAAGCACAGTGTAGCACATTTTGTTCTGGGATTTCCACAAGGAAGCAATTAACTCTTGGAGATTAGTAAATAAATATGAGTCAAGATTTTAAAATTTGGATGTTTAGAAAAGATCAGAACTAGGGAAACACACAAATACACTTTCCAAATTCCTCTAGTGCTATCAGTTCAGCTGAATGCCACTAGTTCACATGAAGTGCAGGGGGTCCCCTAAGCAACTCAGCACCTTCAAAATGCTTATTTGGAAGTCCAGCTATAGCAGGAAAAGCCTAGCCTTGAGCTATGTATCTGTCAGAGACCCATACATAAACCATTACACTAAAAGAAGCTATTCGAGCTTGGTAATTTTAAGAATAGTCCAAACTATTCTGCAAAAATCCTTATCCCTGGGATACAATTCAGTTGTGATATATGCAGTCATATTTGTCAGTGTTTTAAAAAAAGGCCCATATAGTGCTAATCTGATCAAACCACCAGCTCAGCGCTTAAGCAATAAAGCTGTAGTTTTATGTCTTTATTACTGTTCAAGTCTTAAAATCTCTGACATGTAATATGACATCTAAAAGACTCTCGATATCTGCTTTTAAAAGCATAGCCATCATAGACAGGAAAATAATAGAGTAGTAATAATTGAATCAACCATAATCAAACGAACTACTAATCAAAAGCCTCTCTGAAGAGCTTCCTAATTTGGATGGGTTCTGCTGATCCCTCTTATTAGATTGATTTTATCAGCAACAGCAGTGAATCAACAGCCTTAAGAGCTGAGGCCAGCACAGGCAGGTGCTGCATGGCAGTGCACCAATGTGAACATTACTACTCCAAAATGAGTTGCAAATTCTGCCACATCAGGTGAACAAAGCTCACCACCACCAAAAAATGACACAACAGAATTCAGTCTCTGAAGTGTCCAGCACAAAGAAAGCAATACTGTGCCAGTGGAGCCATAGATTTTTTTCAGTACATTTGTCATTCAGGTTACTGCCTCCTCAACTGCTGGTAGCTGAATTCCCACTGCACAAAAGCTTTCTGAGGGAAAATCCCTGAGAGTTGACTTTCTCATTTTTTTTCTTCATTTCTATAGCTCTGTGAAAGGCCTACTCACAGTATTGGCTCCCTATTGCAGCTCTCTATTCTGTTTAATTTCTTTTCTTGCTCAGTTACTTGTAGCTTCCAATTAGAGCAAAATGTCTTCAGGGCTCTTATTAATTTAAAAAAAAAAAAAAAACCACCCAAAAAAACCCCAACCAACCAACCAAAAAAACAAAAAAAAAAACCAAACCACCAAAGAAACCCCAAAACCAACTCCAGAAACCCAACAACTGAACAAAAAAAAAACAAACAAAAAAACAAATGAAAGGAAAATCTTCATTTCAGTATTAAACCCAAACTTGGAATGCTACAAGCCATTCAAAATACACCCTATCTTTTTGGTTTGTTCATTCTTTTGTTCTCTGTTCTGACTACCTCCCTCCAAAATCATTAGCTGAGATGGATAAACACAAGAAATAAAATGGCCAGTCTCTTCGCGAACGAAGAACCGGGGAAGGTCTTTACACCTTCCAGCCTGCGCATTGGATTTTTTAGGTGAGACACAGTGTGCGCGGAACTGAGCCCACCCTTTAATCCTAAGGTTCATCTGCCGGGGCCAAGCACGCTTGGACGGTGGCAGCGAGGTCCTCAGGACGTAGATGGATTGCCTTACAGGGCTAACG